>NC_044499.1:52257922-52270422 GCF_902362185.1 Chanos chanos | reverse complement strand
ACCCATCAGTCTCTCTTGTCAACACCTATCTGGAGTATCAGGGTCGACCAAACGCCTGCTAGTCCGTCCTCAGCGTTATGGTCTGTGTGGCATCACAGCGTCCATCACGACTGTCTCCTCTCATCAGTCAGAGCTGCCTCACGTTACTGCACCTCTGGGCTGAACGCTGTGTTACTGGCTTATCTTCAGGACCGAGCACTCCATCACACCTGTCGTCTCATCACACCTGTCTCTGGTTAACAGGACATTGCTCTTGGGTAGCGTCAGCACCAGCTTTGACTCTTGGGTAGCGTTAGCACCAGCTTTGACTCTTGGGTAACGTTAGCACCAGCTTTGACTCTTGGGTAACGTTAGCAACAGCTTTGACTCTTGGCTAGCATTAGCACCAGCTTTGACTGGTGGGTAATGTTAGCACTAGCTTTGACTCTTGGGTAGCGTTAGCACCAGCTTTGACTGTTGGGTAGCGTTAGCACCAGCTTTGACTGTTGGGTAGCGTTAGCACTAGCTTTGACTCTTGGGTAACGTTAGCACCAGCTTTGACTCTTGGGTAGCGTTAGCACCAGCTTTGACTCTTGGTTAGCGTTAGCACCAGCTTTGACTCTTGGGTAGCGTTAGCACCAGCTTTGACATTAATTAGCCCATCGCTAACAAATTCCTGTGAGAGAGGGCTTTGTTTCCCCTTGTGTGGCTCTACCTAGTGCTGTATCGCACAAAAACAAAGCATGGAAACATTTTATTTTTCCCTGTAACAATCGGGGAAAATCTTATTACAGCACTATGGAAATGTCGGTGAATGTGGATAGATTATTACTCTGAACAACATAATGTATTCCTCGCACTGATTTGGAAAGACTGTTATCATCCTACAGCTCAGTCACATTCATCTCCTCACCTCTTCACCTCCTCACCTGTTCACCTCCTCACCTGTTCACCTCTTCACCTGTTCATCTGTTCACCTCCCCACTGCACTCTGACTCAGTTTCTTCCTCTCTCTCTCTCTCCCTCCACCCTTACCCAAATCTACACCTCTCCATTACCAACACTCATCACCCACACCACATGACTCCATCTGTCCCCTCCATCTCACTCGTCCATCTCCATCGTCACTTCTTCTCACCTCCTCTCCCCTCGTTCTTCTCCTCCCTCTCTCTCTCTCTTCGTCTGACTCATCATCCCGTTTTTCCAGCCAAGGGCTGATTGAAAGCCTTCTTTCCTGGTCAGTCCCACTGCAGGCTGTGTGCAGGGAGAGACACTCAGAAAGGGCTTCTCATTGATGTATTGACTGTGTTGGTGGAGACGCATAACTAGTCAGGCGTGAATTAAGCACAACGTGGCTTTCAGTGAAGACTTAATGTGAACCCTTCTCTGCTGCCTCTCTCTGTCAGAGTGCTTTAACACTATTGATTCATTTTATCTCTCTCCCTTTAAACAACTCAGCTCCCCATTTCTCTGTTGTTTATTCTCTACAGACGACTTGAAAAGTGAAAAACTGGCTGAAATTGGTGTTGTCGGGAATTCTCAACACTACACTTAACAACCAAGTCAACCAGTGAGTTTTAGGTGTTGTAAAAATGGACTAGATCGGCATACCAGAAGTCTTTTGGCACTTCAGTGTCTAATAATTGCATTTTGATTGGTCAGTTCCCCAGAGGGAGTTCTTTTGGGCGGCATGCTGGGCCCCTTTGATCTGTCAGAGAGAAACACAATAAGGGGAGAGGGGATGTTTGGAGCGTGTCTTTTTTAAGAGGACATCTGTCTCATTGTTTGGAGAGAAAAGAATGGATTGTGCTGGAGTGCGATGGTGAACGGAGTCTCCGCCCTCTGATCTGTGTGGTTTGTGATTGGGTGAAATAACTGTAAGGGGAGTCTGGGTGACCGAGTCCTGGCCTGGTTCTGTCACATGACTCTCGTACCTCTGGGAACCGGGTGTGTTAAAGCAACACAAAAACCAAACAGACACCTCAGGAGTGCCTTAAAGAGGCTTCGTCTAAACTGCAGCACCTCCTGGTCTTTAAGAAAGCAGAGACCCGCAGCGTTGAGGAGAACCGGGTCAGGACCAGGTCGTTCGGACATAGCGGATACATTTGTGAGGCAGGGTGGGTTAACCCCCTGGACGGGTCCAAATCCCGACGCCAGAAACACATCCAAGCCACGCCTCCCAGCAGGTCTAGCACACAGCGCTTACTGACCAGTACACATCAGCTCCAAAGCCAGACCACAAATCTGCTGAGACCAGTGTGTCTCAATTCTTTCTCAGTTCTCTCTCTCTCTCTCTCTCTCTCTCTCTCTATGAATGGTGAGAAGCTGTAGATGGTCTGAGGTTGCCAGTTCTCCTGACTCTGATGGTCTGAGGTTGCCAGTTCCCCTGACTTTGATGTCATGACTTCATGGCAGCCTTCTCAGCATGAGTTCAGTGTCAGAATCCCTCTCCTTCTGTTTCCCCTGTCCGTCTCTCTTTGTCTCTCTTTCTGTCTCCCCTGTCTCTCTCTCTTTCTCCTTCTGTCTCCCCTGTCTCTCTCTCTTTCTCCTTCTGTCTCTCTCTCTCTCTCTCTCTCTCTCGCTCTCTCTCTTTCTCACCTGTCTGTCTGTCTGTCTGTCTCTCTCTCTCTTCCTCGCTCTCTCTCTGTCTCCTTTCCCTCTCTCTGTTCTCTGTGAATAAGGCTTTGGCTTATGGCTTTGATCTTGGTTCTCTGCTGCTAAGCTGTTTTTCTGTATGCCTTTAAATGGCTTGGTCTATAAGCTCCTCATAACGAATACCCTGCTCTCTCTCTCTCTCTCTCTCTCTCTCTCTCTCTTTCTCTCTCTCTCTCTCGCTCTCTGTCTCTGAGAGAAGAGCTGTAAGTTAGAGAGGAATTCTGCCTGACGAATATTTGTTTAGGGCTTAATGAAAACAGGCCTGTGCTTTTGCCGATATGATAAATTCTCATGAGGTTTGGGACTGCCACAGCAGAGTAGTTTGACATTACTGTTCTGTGTCCTGTGTAAAAGACTAAGCTTTTACAGCAGAGAAACAGATGAATCCTCAACCACACAAGCTTTTAGAACGAGTGTCTTAACACAGAAAAAGAAATCAAGACTTAATATCGTTTTTCATTTATAGATCTATGAGCTTTTGTTTGACTCAGTGGCATATGTGTCATCTCTCCCTGTGTTTAAACGTGTTCAATGCACAGCTCACAGAGCTCAAAGTCTGTCAGATCTCTCTCTCTCTCTCTGTTTCTTTCTCTCTCTCTGTCTCTCTCTCTCTCTCTCTCACTCTCTCTCTTTCTCTCCCTGTCTTTCTCTCTCTCTCTCTCTCTCTCTCTCTCTTTCTCTCTCTCTCTCTCTCTCTCTCTTTCTCTCTCTCTCTCTCTCTTTCTCTCTCTCTCTCTCTCTCTCTCTTTCTCTCTCTCTCTCTCTCTCTCTCTCTCTGTCTTTCTCTCTCTCTCTCTCTCTCTCTCTCTCTCTTTCTTTCTCTCTCTCTCTCTCTCTCTCTCTGTCTGCCTCTGTATGTAGAGTGAGGGAGGGCTTTGATAGGCTGGTCAATGCTGATCCCTCTGTTCTGTATTTCTGAGAATATTCTTAGTAACCTCAGAGAGGTGCTCCATTTACCATTCCCCTGCTACTGGAAGTGTGTGTGTGTGTGTGTGCGCCCGCGCGCATGTGAGACACACTCACGTGAGGGTTGTGATAGATCAATGTGAGAGAGAGGAGAGGAGAGCAGAGCAGAGTGTGTTCTCTGTGAGGACTGGGTGATGAAGATGATGAAGATGAGGATGCAGGGGTAATTCTGCATCTGGCCACTCTCTCAGCAGTGTGCTGTGTGTGAGGGGGAAGGGCAGAGTGTATCTTAGACCTCTTTTTATCTGTAATCTGTACCCCTTCCCTCTGCATCAGCAAGAAACAAACATGCGCACACACACACACACACACACGCAGACTGTTGGTAAGAGGAGGTGTGTGGTTTTATAAACCTGTGGTGTTTCAGTCACATATGTGGTCAGATCAGAAAAGAGGAGCAGAGATGTGACAGAGAAATATGGATCACACCAGGAGCACTTTCACTCAGCACTCCAGCTCACAGGCTTTTATTAAACATCAGCCTTCATAACTTATTTCTCCTCTATCTGTCGAGAATGTGCAGTACCGTAGTGTAGTGTGTTGTGTATCCGTGGAGAAGTTACAGTATTGTATTGTAGTGTGTTGTGTATCTGTGGAGACTGTACAGTATTGTAGTGTAGTGTGTTGTGTGTCCGTGGAGACTGTACAGTATTGTAGTGTAGTGTGTTGTATCTGTGGAGACTGTACAGTATTGTAGTGTAGTGTGTTGTGTGTCCGTGGAGAAGTTACAGTATTGTAGTGTAGTGTGTTGTGTATCTGTGGAGACTGTACAGTATTGTAGTGTAGTGTGTTGTGTATCTGTGGAGACTGTACAGTATTGTAGTGTAGTGTGTTGTGTATCCGTGGAGACTGTACAGTATTGTAGTGTAGTGTGGTGTGTATCTGTGGAGACTGTACAGTATTGTAGTGTAGTGTGTTGTGTATCTGTGGAGACTGTACAGTATTGTAGTGTAGTGTGTTGTGTGTCCGTGGAGACTGTACAGTATTGTAGTGTAGTGTGTTGTGTGTCCGTGGAGAAGTTACAGTATTGTAGTGTAGTGTGTTGTATATCTGTGGAGACTGTACAGTATTGTAGTGTAGTGTGTTGTGTATCTGTGGAGACTGTACAGTATTGTAGTGTAGTGTGTTGTATCCGTGGAGACTGTACAGTATTGTAGTGTAGTGTGTTGTGTATCTGTGGAGACTGTACAGTGTTGTAGTGTAGTGTGTTGTATCTGTGGAGACTGTACAGTATTGTAGTGTAGTGTGTTGTGTATCCGTGGAGACTGTACAGTATTGTAGTGTAGTGTGTTGTATCCGTGGAGACTGTACAGTATTGTAGTGTAGTGTGTTGTGTATCTGTGGAGACTGTACAGTGTTGTAGTGTAGTGTGTTGTATCTGTGGAGACTGTACAGTATTGTAGTGTAGTGTGTTGTGTATCCGTGGAGACTGTACAGTATTGTAGTGTAGTGTGTTGTGTATCCGTGGAGACTGTACAGTATTGTAGTGTAGTGTGTTGTGTATCCGTGGAGACTGTACAGTATTGTAGTGTAGTGTGTTGTGTGTCCGTGGAGACTGTACAGTATTGTAGTGTAGTGTGTTGTATCTGTGGAGACTGTACAGTATTGTAGTGTAGTGTGTTGTGTATCCGTGGAGACTGTACAGTATTGTAGTGTAGTGTGTTGTGTATCCGTGGAGACTGTACAGTATTGTAGTGTAGTGTGTTGTGTATCCGTGGAGACTGTACAGTATTGTAGTGTAGTGTGGTGTGTATCCGTGGAGACTGTACAGTATTGTAGTGTAGTGTGTTGTGTATCCGTGGAGACTGTACAATATTGTAGTGTAGTGTGTTGTATCTGTGGAGACTGTACAGTATTGTAGTGTAGTGTGTTGTGTGTCCGTGGAGAAGTTACAGTATTGTAGTGTAGTGTGTTGTGTATCTGTGGAGACTGTACAGTATTGTAGTGTAGTGTGTTGTGTATCCGTGGAGACTGTACAGTATTGTAGTGTAGTGTGTTGTGTATCCGTGGAGAAGTTACAGTATTGTAGTGTAGTGTGTTGTGTGTCCGTGGAGAAGTTACAGTATTGTAGTGTAGTGTGTTGTGTATCTGTGGAGACTGTACAGTATTGTAGTGTAGTGTGTTGTGTATCCGTGGAGACTGTACAGTATTGTAGTGTAGTGTGTTGTGTATCTGTGGAGACTGTACAGTATTGTAGTGTAGTGTGTTGTATCCGTGGAGACTGTACAGTATTGTAGTGTAGTGTGTTGTATATCTGTGGAGACTGTACAGTATTGTAGTGTAGTGTGTTGTGTATCTGTGGAGACTGTACAGTATTGTAGTGTAGTGTGTTGTGTATCTGTGGAGACTGTACAGTATTGTAGTGTAGTGTGTTGTGTGTCCGTGGAGAAGTTACAGTATTGTAGTGTAGTGTGTTGTGTATCTGTGGAGACTGTACAGTATTGTAGTGTAGTGTGTTGTGTATCTGTGGAGACTGTACAGTATTGTAGTGTAGTGTGTTGTATATCTGTGGAGACTGTACAGTATTGTAGTGTAGTGTGTTGTGTATCTGTGGAGACTGTACAGTATTGTAGTGTAGTGTGTTGTGTATCTGTGGAGACTGTACAGTATTGTAGTGTAGTGTGTTGTATCTGTGGAGACTGTACAGTATTGTAGTGTAGTGTGTTGTGTATCTGTGGAGACTGTACAGTATTGTAGTGTAGTGTGTTGTGTGTCCGTGGAGACTGTACAGTATTGTAGTGTAGTGTGTTGTATATCTGTGGAGACTGTACAGTATTGTAGTGTAGTGTGTTGTGTATCTGTGGAGACTGTACAGTATTGTAGTGTAGTGTGTTGTGTATCTGTGGAGACTGTACAGTATTGTAGTGTAGTGTGTTGTATATCTGTGGAGACTGTACAGTATTGTAGTGTAGTGTGTTGTGTATCTGTGGAGACTGTACAGTATTGTAGTGTAGTGTGTTGTGTATCTGTGGAGACTGTACAGTATTGTAGTGTAGTGTGTTGTGTATCTGTGGAGACTGTACAGTATTGTTGTGTAGTGTGTTGTGTATCCGTGGAGACTGTACAGTATTGTAGTGTAGTGTGTTGTGTATCCGTGGAGACTGTACAGTATTGTAGTGTAGTGTGTTGTGTATCCGTGGAGACTGTACAGTATTGTAGTGTAGTGTGTTGTGTATCCGTGGAGACTGTACAGTATTGTAGTGTAGTGTGTTGTGTATCCGTGGAGACTGTACAGTATTGTAGTGTAGTGTGTTGTATCTGTGGAGACTGTACAGTATTGTAGTGTAGTGTGTTGTGTATCCGTGGAGACTGTACAGTATTGTAGTGTAGTGTGTTGTGTGTCCGTGGAGAAGTTACAGTATTGTAGTGTAGTGTGTTGTGTATCTGTGGAGACTGTACAGTATTGTAGTGTAGTGTGTTGTGTGTCCGTGGAGACTGTACAGTATTGTAGTGTAGTGTGTTGTATATCTGTGGAGACTGTACAGTATTGTAGTGTAGTGTGTTGTGTATCTGTGGAGACTGTACAGTATTGTAGTGTAGTGTGTTGTGTATCCGTGGAGACTGTACAGTATTGTAGTGTAGTGTGTTGTGTGTCCGTGGAGAAGTTACAGTATTGTAGTGTAGTGTGTTGTATCTGTGGAGACTGTACAGTATTGTAGTGTAGTGTGTTGTGTATCTGTGGAGACTGTACAGTGTTGTAGTGTAGTGTGCTGTGTGTCCGTGGAGAAGTTACAGTATTGTAGTGTAGTGTGTTGTGTATCTGTGGAGACTGTACAGTATTGTAGTGTTGGGTGTTGTGTATCCGTGGAGACTGTACAGTGTTGTAGTGTAGTGTGTTGTGTGTCCGTGGAGACTGTACAGTATTGTAGTGTAGTGTGTTGTGTATCCGTGGAGAAGTTACAGTATTGTAGTGTAGTGTGTTGTGTATCTGTGGAGACTGTACAGTATTGTAGTGTAGTGTGTTGTGTATCCGTGGAGACTGTACAGTATTGTAGTGTAGTGTGTTGTGTATCTGTGGAGACTGTACAGTATTGTAGTGTAGTGTGTTGTGTATCCGTGGAGAAGTTACAGTATTGTAGTGTAGTGTGTTGTATCTGTGGAGACTGTACAGTATTGTAGTGCAGTGTGTTGTGTATCCGTGGAGAAGTTACAGTATTGTAGTGTAGTGTGTTGTGTATCTGTGGAGACTGTACAGTATTGTAGTGTAGTGTGGTGTGTATCCATGGAGACCTGGACTGGGTCCCTTAGTTGAAAAGTGAACTCGGTGTGTGAGAGATAGACAGATGGAGAGAGAAGCTCTGGACACTATTGATTTTCCAATTGACCATACAGAGCTGTGTGTGTGTGTGTGTGCGTGTGTGTGTGTGTGAGAGAGAGAGAGACCCATAAACAGAGTAATATGTGAATAATTCAGAAGATGGGACAATGGTGTAGTTTGACCTGTTTCTGTCTAATGGCTCTCTCTCTCTTTGCTTCAGTGTATATCTGAAATCAAACAGCCTTGTGCGTCCTCATTCTAAATCAATTCAACATAAACAGAGGTGAGCTACTGTTCTCCTGTGGTCCTCAGGGTCTGGACAAGGATAGAGAGAGAGGGAGGAGGGGGATCTCATCCCACGGGTTCTCTGATTGGCTGGCAGGGGCAGCCATTCACTGGGTTGGTTTGGAAATGGCCAGGGGCGGCTTTTGTTCCTACGTTAACATATGTAAACATAAGCGTATTATGGGGTGGCAGGAATAGCATGTGTATTTTAATGTTGTTTCATAACTGGTTGTGTGATGACTGTGTTCTGAATCATCTATAGCTCTGTATCAGTCATCTCAGGCCCACTGTCCTCATTTTCATTTTCAAAAAATAACATTGACATTAGGCCTGCATGATACGAGGAAAAGCTGCGATGTGCGATAACGTTGTACAATACTGCGGTGGCGATATGACTGGCGATAAATAAACAAATATTGAAGTGTGCATATTAGCTATACAGTTCCTATGTCTTTCTGCTTTCATAGGTACACTGCTAACATAGACTCCAAACACTGAATAGTGTATGCCCACTCAAGTAAGAAATGAAATAAATTATTTCACACGACAGAGTATTAGGGTCACATTGAGGGAAAAAATTCTGAAAAAAGTCAGCATTTTAGGCTCCGTGTTATTTTAGGGGGGAAATATCAGAAGAGCTGCCAATCGCCTGCGTTAAAACGAGGAACGTGGAGCATCTTGTGAAATTATACTTTAGTATAGGTTTCACAAATAACGAAATACTTAATCTTTTGGCACATCAGCACCACATTATCGTAAGTATCAGGACTTTGAAAAGATTGTGCAAGAAACTGTGATTGTGCAACAGTACAAGAGGCAAACAGCAGTAGCCAGAAGCAGAAGCTCAAGCAGCCACTGACTGTCCTCTCGCCCGTTTTGTTGGTTTGCATTTTGGTTGCTGGTAATATATTTTCCTCAAAAATTATGGGTTTTTTCTCTTGAAATTTTGCGATTTTTTTCTTGTTACATAATTATTTTCTCGTAACATTACGACTTTATCCTCATAATATTACGACTGTTTTCTTGAAATATTATGACTTTATTCTCATTAAATTATGACTTTATTCTCATAATATTACGAGCTTATTCCCGAAATCTCAGAGTTATTTTTCCCTCAGTATGTCCCTAATACTCTGTCATAATTTCGATCGTGCTTTTATTGAACACATTGTTCTGCATGTTTTACACAGTGCCTGTGTTTATAACACGTCATCTCTCCTGAAACCTAAATAATCCCACAGAGCGAGAGTTCTGTTCTTTTTCGCCACAAGGTCTTCCTCAACCACATTTTCCTCGCTCTTCTCTCCTTCCTCCGCCATCGTGTTAGCTAAATTGACACCAATTAATCTGAGGGTAGCCGACGGCTAGCTGGGGCTTGATCTGATAGGCCAAATGGTGTGAATGCATTGCCCATGTATCCAGGGCTCCATCTGATAGGTCAAATGTTCACATGGTGAATGTGAATGCATGGCGCGTGTAAACAAGGTTCAGGCAGTCTTCTGTGATGTGTTCATCGCACAAGTTCATATTGCGATGACGATGAAAATATAGTTTACAGCACTAATTGACACAGAGAACAATGACCTAGAGAACGTTGACATAGAGAACATTGACACAAAGAACACTGACACAGTGAACACTGACACAGAGAACGTTGACACAGAGAACATTGACACAAAGAACACTGACACAGTGAACACTGACACAGAGAACGTTGACACAGTGAACATTGACATAGAGAACATTGACACTGAGAACAGTAATCTCCTCTGACACACAGGACTGTGACACTACTTCAGTTCAGTTAATTAATGAATCTCTCTCTCTCTCTCTCTCTCTCTCTCTCTCTCTCTCTCTCTGCCTGTCTGTCTATCTGTCTGTCTGTCTGTCTCTGTCTGTCTCTCTCTCTGCAGTGAGAAGAGGAAGCTGCAGGTGAATGTTATCAGTCCCATCCAGTGCAGTATGAATGGGAGGAAATGCACCATTGTCGTGGAAACAAAGATCAACCAGTCCCATCCTGATTTTATTAAAAGTCGATCAGGATTCATCCTATCAGTGCCAGGCAACTGAGAGGTTGGGGGTCACTGACCCCTGTGCATTGTGTCATTCTGACAGAGGTGAAGCCATACCAAACCTTAAGGATCTATACAACTTTAACAGCTATGATTTTCCTTTAGTAATGAACTGCACATCTTCCCACATCAGACACTATACCCACCCAAACTCCCCTCACGCTGCGGCGTGTAGCACTCACAGCACTGAGGGGATCTTCCAGCTTTGTTTGTTATTGTTTTGATTTTTTCAATAAGACAGCCAAATTAAGGGAAAACACAAATATAATATTTATTATGTAGAGCAGATTACATGCAGCTTTGACACCAAACTGTTTGTTAAGATGGAGCATTGCATTTTCCTGCATAAACAGAATTTATGTAAACTCAGTATAGCACTTTCGGATAGAAGACTGTCAGCACGTAGCCTGAGACCAAATAAAACAGTAAAGTGTGTATATGTGTTTGTTTGTGTGTGTGTGTGCGCGCAAGCGTGCATGTGTGTGTGCATGTGTGTGTGCGCACGCGCGTGTGTGTGTGTGCGTGCATACGTATGTGCGTGCGTGTGCATGCGAGCATGTGTGCGTATGCGTGTGCGTGTGTGTGTGTGTGTGTGCGTTGTGACAGTGTAGTAAGTGAATAACAGACACTAACTCTTGTTTTCATTGTGCTGTTGAGATGGATGTGCTGAGCATGTCCTGTAAATTCCCTCACTGCTCAGAGAAGAGCGAAATAATCTCTCCTAACAGAATGTTTTTATCTCTGTATGTGTAAACCAGCTGTACATTTAGAACACGTGTAAATGTAGTGTGTATCTATGGAAGTGAAACAGGTAAACCCTAAACGCTGTACTCGAAACGCTGGCCTTCCTTCTCTGACATGGAGAAAACAGAGTGTGGACTGAAGGCATTAGGCTGGTTCCCCTTCAGACCTCAATAATGCTCTGTCTCCCTTTCTCTCTGTCTCCCTTTCTCTCTGTCTCTCTTTCTCTCTGTCTCTCTCTATGTTTATCTCGTTCTCCCTTTCTCTTTCTCTCTGTCTCTCTCTATGTTTATCTCCTTCTCCCTTTCTCTTTCTCTCTGTCTCTCTTTCTCTCTGTCTCTCTTTCTCTCTGTCTCTCTTACTCTCTGTCTCTCTCTATGTTTATCTCCTTCTCCCTTTCTCTTTCTCTCTGTCTCTCTCTTTCTCTTTCTCCCTGTCTATCACTTTCTGTCTCTCTCTGTGTGTGTTTGAGAGATAGCAGTATCCATTCCTGTTAACTGGAGGGTGGAGGAAGGGGGGGGGGGACTCTCAGGTTGTTTGTCCCAGTTTGAAAGATTCTCTCAGTGAGTGAGAGAGAACGAGAGCTACCAAACTTCATCACTGATCCATTTTCTGACTTCATTTTTTCGCTTTTCTCTGTGTCACTTAGGTTTCTAATTACTGTTCAGTTTTAATCTGCCCACTGAACAACATGAAAAGTGACAAGATCTCTATCAGTTAATTGCTATCAAAGCTTTTAGAGAGGAGCCAAAAAGAGTCAAGAGAGCCAAACCCAGCGTGTGTCCAGTCAGTCACTGGTCCGTGACAAAGTGGAGGTTGAGACTGGGAGAGATGTGATCCAGCCCCGCTCCATGGGCCAGCGGCTCAGACCAGCTGTGTATCTCAGCTCAGCTCCTGAGAGAGAAAAGGTTTAGGTGACTTTTGTAAAGCCTGATGCTAAATGTGGAGTTTGATGCCAGTTAGATCTTTAGATCCTGCCAGCACTGCCCCCCACCCCCATCCCCAACCCCACAGATTCTGCTCATCAGACGTCCTGGGAGCTGAGACGCTTTTGTCTGCAAACACTGATACTCTCACTCTTCATCTCTCTGTTCCCTCTAATTTGTCTCTGCTCTGTGGTCTCTCTCTCTCTCTCTCTCTCTCTCTCTCTCTCTCTGTATTACTCTCTCTTTGTTGTGTCTTTCCCTGCTTTAGTAAACTAAACCCTAATATGAATGCATTTCACACCAGCGTTGTGTTTATTATGTGACTAGTGGGGTGATGGAATCTGTCCTCTGTTGGCCCCTTTGACAGGGAGACTGGGACATGGTGTCATATTGTCTCTGTCACACTGGTGACCAGACTGGCTGTGCCACGGACACCGATTCCTTACCAGTCAGAAGTCACTCACCCCTGCCACCCACACCCCCCCACTCCACTTCAAAAACAGCAACAGAGCACTAACCTGTCTGTACCACATTATAGACTGTGTCAGAGACCAGCACCACAGTACAGACTGTGTAAGAGACCAGTACCACAGCACAGACTGTGTCAGAGACCAGTAC
>NC_044499.1:52172922-52252922 GCF_902362185.1 Chanos chanos | reverse complement strand
TCATTTCAGCATAGAACAGCACAGAGAGAGATGTAAAAATGATCATTTCTGTATTTAGACTCCCAACACTGTTTCTACTCCAAAAGTAAAAGAAGAAATTGCGATAGACACCTAGTGAAAGTAAGCATGCTTAATGTAGCTGAGAGACGTCTGTGGAAGGAGGACACAGCGGACGTCGTTCTCTTTTGTGTTCTTTTGAGCAGAGCTCACTTCTGTCTCTGTGTTTAATAATAATGTGTTTACACTATCAGGGTTTAGACTCTCAGGCTTTAGGCTCTATTAAGACTGTGGAGAACCCCACTCGTATCGTATCGTATCGTATCGTATCGTATCGCATCCTGTCTTGTGTCTCATTTCTCTGATTGAAGGTGATGCGTATCTCCACAGTGGTGAGCCGGGGACTCTATGTGGCCCTGTTCCATCTGATTGGCTGACAAGGACCCTGTGAGCTGTGATGTCTAGGTTATGACACAGAATGACTGAGAGAAAAACAGCCTGATCTGTCTGATGATTATTTTTCTCATAGCTGATATGTAGAACATCCCCACAGGTGGTAATCATGACCCTGTCTCAGACACACTCAGCCGCCCCAATCCTTTCCCTCTCTGTCTGCTCGCTGATGAAAACTTCCCTGGTGATATTCAGATGTGATATTGGTTTTTAAAACAAAGCTCTCTGAATTCATCTTCTTTGCCAAATCCTTCAAATAAGCATTTTCCTCAACCACAATCTTCATTCCCACCAAAGGTAGTCATGCCGCTGTCCAGTGCCAACGTGCCTCACACAACATGCCCCTAAAATTCTACAACTGACAAAGCATCATTTTCCTCCTCAACCATTTCATCATAAAATTCTCACACACTTAATTACAAAGGATGTGCTAAGAGAATAAATAAAGAGGAATAAATTAACATGTTAATAAATATTCACCATTATTCAGGGTGATCCATCCATTCCAGAAAAAACATTGGCCAGCCTTTGGTGCATTTTTGAGACCTACGAGATTTTCATCAAAGGTATGGCACTAATCATGAGATTTTACATTTGACCTTTTCTTCTTCTTTTTTTTTTTTTTTTTTTTAAGAACATGGACTTTTATTCAAACCAGACTGAATCAGACAGTTGAGACAAAACAAATAAAAATCTGTAAGACAATGGCTCATTGTAGCAAGCATAGCTAAAGGAACTAGTTTCTGCTTTTTTTCATAGCATTCCCTAAATGCAGATGCAGTTGGTTTTTACAAATTCAGTGAAAAGAAATAAATAAAACACCATAAAAATTGCATGGCACGCGTGCATTTGGTTATATTTCTAAGTACAAAACTGAAATCTGTAAATGAACAGATAACGCTCCAGAGGTGTACATCTGAGGAGAGAAACACATCCATTTTAATCCATTTGAATTCTAGTCAGAGACAAAAATAAAGTAGGTCTTTCTTAAGAGTGTACCCACTGCACCTCCCCTCTGTCTCTCCCAAAGCCCCACTATACAGCGCTGCTCTCCTGTCCAGTTCATTCCACTCATCCAGTTCTCCCTGCAACCTCCTCTTCTCTCCAGTGTGTGTGTGTGTGTGCGTGTGTGTGTGTGTGTCTGTGTGTGTGTGTGTGTGTCTGTGTGTGTGTGTGTGTGCGTGCGTGTCTGTGTGTGTGTGTGTGTGTGTGTGTGTGTGTGTGTGTGTGCGTGTCTGTGTGTGTGTGTGTGCGTGTGCGTGTCTGTGTATGTGTGTGTATGTGTCTGTGTGTGTGTGTGTGTGTGTGTGTGTGTGTCTGTGTGTGTGTGTGTGTGTAGAGGAGCGTGTATGTTGGTGGTCTCAGTACCCTGAATCCCAGTCTGTCCACTCATCCCAGTAACATCCCAGTAACATCCCCGTAACGTGCCGTGAGCCTGGCTGGTCGAGACCATCCGTCGGTAGGCAGTGCACATGTCCCAGAGTGCCCGTGCAGCCCTCAGGGTGACCGTCTCTGTCCTCTCCACATTCATAGCTGTAAAGTTGTGTTCCTTTTCTCATCTGTTTTTGCTTTTCTTTGATCTTTTTTGTTCTGTTTTTAATTGTCATTGTTGATGTCTCTCTCTTTTTTTAATCAATGTTTGTTTCTGAATACATTTGGGTGTTTGGGGCAGTGATGTACGCATGTCTGGCATTTTTGTTTTGGTATATTGAAGGCTTTTCTTGTTGTTGTTGTTGTTTTTTTCTTTTTTTGAGAATTGTTTTCCGCGATAATATGTATTTTATTGTAAATATTGAAATGTGTACTGTGCTCCCACTCCCCACCTCTACTGAGATCACTCACCATCAATCAAGAGCATCCCCAATGATTCGTATTCTTTAACTGGGCTGAAATTTTTCAACAGTAATTAACTTTCCAATTTATAAAACCATCTGTTCTCTGGTCAACAACCTACAGTCACTACCTCAGCTTCTGAAGCTCTTCTCAAAAATGCCAGACAAGGGTACAGCTCTGCTCCGAGCCTTCTCCGCCAGCCCCTCCCCCTCACCGATCCAAACCAATCAGCAAACGGCTCCTCTCCTCGTCCTTCTGGTTTTCATTCTTGAGGTCAGCGAAGACCTGGGTGAAGTAGTGTGGGTCGGAGTTGATCTGCAGCATCTTGGCACTCATCAGGTTGATTATGGACAGGCAGCGGTCCCAGAATGTCTCCTTACAGCTTTCCACCAGGAAAGGCTTGAGAGGGTAGGAGATCTCGTTTCCCATGTAAGAGTAAGACAGGTAGAGGCAGGTCAACAGCACCGCTTGCAGCTCGTGTTCTGTCGCCACCTCAGACGAGACCACGTCCCGACAAAGCATGTAGACGAAGACCACGTTGGCGGGGGTGATGAAACCCTGGTCTTGCCAGCCCTGCAGCAACAGGGACCGATCCACACTCCGCAGCCACAGAACCGGGTCGGTCGGGGAGAGGTGTTTGAGCCGGTAACATCTCCGGCACAAAAACTCCCCCAGACAGCGCAGGAGCTCGCTGGTGGAGGCCTGAACCACCACGCGCTTCGGCGTGCCAGCCGCCGCGGTGGACCCGGAGAGAGGCGCCTTCTTGACGGAGGAGGCCCCGTTGTTTGAATTTTTGGAGCTGGGAATGGAGGGAGACGACTGGTCCTGAGTAAAGGTCGAGAGGTTGGCACAGGATTGCGACTTCTTCAGGTTCTCGTTGTTCAGGTGGGTGACGTTGTTCTGGTAAGTAGCGTTGGGCTGAACTTTCTTGGAGCCCTTTTTCTTGGTCGAGACAGCCACGATGCGTTTCCATGGCAACACGTTAATGAGCGAGTGCCGTTTCAGGTTCTTGTCTTTGGCGTTCTTGCTGTTCTGAACGGCGGTGTAGTGGCCCACCGTGGCTGGCCCGTCTTCGAAGAACGCGGCCTTTCGGTAACTGGGAGACAGAGAGAGCACGGTGCCCATGGTGCCAGGCGGGAGGGGGCTCGGTCTGAGGCCTCGCTGTGGCTTGGGAGACGACCACTGAGGATGCCTGGAGTCAGAGCTACGGGTCTTTCCTCACTGCTTCCAAGAGTGGAGACCCAGCTACCAGGCCCACTCTGTCTGATACATCCAAATACAAGGAGCTTCAAAGGAAGGCTAGTGTCAGGATCAGGGTTTTCCGCAGTGCCTGTAAAGAACAAAATGGATGAATCTTTACACATTAGTACTACTGAGATCATTTATTGCCTGAAATTGCTTGTTTTTTTTTTTGTGCAACGCATTTCTGTTGATGTGTCGTCGCACAATCAGACTATGATTTGATTAACCTGATGTTATCAGTTACCCACAATCCTGTCATCGAGAGTAGACTAGTTGGATTTAGAAAACCAGACACATCTGAGCCTTTTATCGGTGATACACGTTTATGTGGACATGACTAGATGACAAAGCAGTTCGTTATGCGTCATCATAACTTGTCATTTTGTTTTTTGTTTTTTCCCTAAACAGTTGCATTCAACATCACTTTGTAATTAAAGAAAAACTGTGATACCCAATACTCAAGAACTGAGATCCGGAGATCAGCATAGAAGAGTCGCGTCAGACACTGGGTAAAATCGTTCCTTTTCCTCCCTTCTGTTTTCTGCGTTTACCCAATGAACAGCGGGATATAGTGAACTACGGACTATGACAAGGATTAGCTAAAGCCAAGAGAACATCCCAGAACGCTCCATTCAAGTTGACGGTAAAAACACTGTTATTTTTGGAATGTCGAAATCCGTTGCGATTCTGATAAAGCAGGAAAAAATAACTGGCGCTCTTCGATGCAATAATTTCCCAGGAAAAAATATATTAACATCGAATAGGATCAAAACACTGACGCATCTGTGCGTCCTCACTTGATCGGAAGCCTTTATTGATCTTTACAGTAACCTACTTTTTTTTCCTCACGGAAACAAAGATGTCCAAATTCGTTTGTGTTTAATCGACACCAAAGGAGACCGATGAAATTGAATATACTTCTTACATGGCCAATGCAATACAGTAGGTAGAGGATCAAAGTGAAGATAAGGAGGAATCCATCTCCACTCCAATGCCCATCCTCCATATTTAGCTTTAAAATGGAAGTCTGGACGTAAACACCCTTACAGTTCAACAATACACACACCACCAAGCAAAAGCCTCAATGCAGAGGGTATATATATATGTATGTATGTATGTGTGTATGTATGTGTGTGTGTGTGTGTGTGTGTGTGTGTGTGTATATATATATATATAAAACATATTCTTAGAAAAGATAATTGAATAAATCTCTTTGCATCCGTCGAGACTTTAAAACTGTGATTGGAAAACTGATCTCATGGACATTTGAGGACTGAACATATCTTAGTTTTATTACCATCAAGATTAAAAAAAATGCTCTGGTTTGAACAATGTAATAATCTCCCAGTTCCTCAATTAAGATCCCTTTGAAATGAATAGAGAAATATGCACGGTGTTGCTGTCGCGTTTGTGTGCGCCTCATTCGCTCGGCTACTGTCCAAGGTTCTGAAAATGTGCGCCCAGTCATAACAAAGATGCTCGATACAAAACACGGACATTCCGATGAGTGGCGTTTTAAAACGCACCCTTTATAGCTGCTTTTGTCAGGCAACAAAAACAGAGGCTTTATTTTCGAGTGTGGATAATTATTCGGATAACAGGGATTCGCATAGATATTACAGAGTAAATAGATCGTAAAACTCGTTTAGAAAATAGAGAAAATACCGTTTAAATTAGATTGGCTCTGTATATTTGCACCAAATATTCCTGCTATTTTGCTGTTTATAAAATCAAGACAATGCGGTAAAAAAAATAATTATTTGTGCTACTCACAGTGAGACGTCCCTCCTTGGCGTGATGTGAGGGAAGAGCCGCAGTAATGGCTGTGTTTGTGTATCCTTTGTTGCGCATTAAGCTGATAACAGATCAACCATCTTAAGGAATGTGTGTGATGAAAAGAATGCGAGTAAATTCCGATGAAAGAAAAAAAAAGCCTTTAATCAAACAAGGGATTCCGCGCCTCGTCTGTCTTGACGGAGGTCTCCACAGGAGCGCCTCTTCTCTGCTGATATTAGTCTGTCTCTCTGCTGGATGGAGATGCAGAGAGCTGTGAGCGGTGCGATTGGTCCTCTCTGTGAGAGGTGTTTGCTAGGCTGACACCAGTTCTGTTGTACAGGGAGGACTCAAGCGGAAAACAGCAGACGAGCGCCGCTCCGTGCCCTGTCCTTGGTGCTGCCCCCCCCCCCCCCCCCCCCCCCCCCCCCCCCCCCCCCCCACACACACACACACACACACACACACACACAACTCCGCCCAATTTTCTGTAAACAAACCACTCATTCTGTAATAACTGTAGCATTGTTGCTCAAATTAGCCTACATGTTGATTGTGATCCCGTTGTGTTTTTGTGTGTGTGTGTGTGTGTGTGTAAGTGAAATCGCGAAACACAAAAACTACACTTGGCAAACAGAGGCAAACCATTTACAGATGTTTTCAGGGGAAGTGCAAACATACAGAACATATTAACTACAATTTTTTTTACAAACAGCACCTTCAGCATCTGAAGTGGTAATAGGTGATTAAATTTAAGTATTCAGCATTAAGGATGTTTGATGGATCATAGAAATTTTGATTTCAAATCTAAATCTGCTTTAATAGAACCCGTCTGACATTTGACATTATTGTAATAGGCCAGAAGGCGCAGGTCTGTTAAGCGGCAGATCAGTGAATTCGTAATGCATTGATCGTTTGTTCTGTTTCATCTTTCATAGGACCTTTCATAGCAGCATGTGCAAACTGTATTCATCAACCTGTGTGTGTCTCGTTATAGAGGCCTACCGCGCGCATCAGTGGCATGGTCCCTCGTGTGTCAAGTCTGGCTGTAAGGGATCTGTGGCGTTGTGTAAGAGATGACATTTTGAAGGTTCTGTAATGTGACAGTATAAAAATATACATAATATAACATAGAAAACAAACTGCAGTGGCAAAACAATTGTCATAAATCAAAGACTATGGAGGAAATAAAGCTAGCTGTAGGCCGTCGTAAAACTACAAATCACAGCTTCCCATTACATTTCCTCCCGGCATGCTTGTAGGTGATGCTTTTTTTTTCATTCTCGCGAGTGTTTAGGCAAACTGATGTTTGAATTGGTAAGATGGCGGCCGCGGCGGTAGTTGAATTTCAGAGAGCTCAGTCTCTCATCAGCACGGACCGAAATGCATCTATCGACATTTTACATTCAATCGGTAAGTTTTGTTAGTGTATGATAACCCATGAAAACCTGGACTTTAAGTACTGTTTTAGTCAATTTTGCCTGAGTAGAAGCCCGTGATTGTTGCCTCTGAGCCGGCTATCACGGTGCTGACTCACTGTAGCGTTGCTAGGCTAGCCCAGTTTGAATGACCATGAACGGGATTGTTAGCAGTTATGCTAGCTGTTTAGCAAAGCTAGCCAAGTTTGAGTGTAAATGAATGGGTTTGTTAGCAGCAATGCTAAGTGGTTATGTGCTGACAAGCTCAGTAGGCCAGAAATGAGAAGCGTCGGTATAGGTTGTGACTCACTATTTAGGGATATAGTTGTGATCTTACTTTATGCATGGTTGTATTTTGCGTTGTTTGCTTGAATAAATAACGAAAACCGTAAAAATGTGAGCAATTAAGGAGTGAAAATCGTCAGTGTGTCTGAACCAGCCGCTCGCCGATTATGCAGTGACATTAAGACATTGAATAAGCCTTAGTATAATAATTTGAAATTGTTTGGATTATTTCTTTCTGTGTGTTTGGATTTTTCCATGCTCTGCTCTCAGGTTTTTCTGCCCAGTGTTTTTGTCAGCTGTCCCGCTAACTTTAACTGTGTACAGAATGTGAAACTAATTTGGATCTCGTCAACTCGAGATTTTGTTTATTCAGAGAACAGCTGCCAAGCCTGAGTCTTTGCTCTGACGGAGGTTTTGCACCCTGCCAAAGTGAATAACCGGCCCAAATTTAGCCTGTTATTTTCGTCCAGATATTACTGTCGAGATGTTCTGTGCTTTGTTAAGGAATTTTAATTAACTGTTAGCTAGTCTACCCCACTGACTTTTTCACGATTTATCTGCACACACATCGTAACAGGAGGATTTAGTCTACTGTTGATTTTAACGTGTTATTGTTATTGGGATGGCCTGTGCACTTGTTTTTAGCGTAAGTCTCTTGTGTTAACATCAAGACCATTTACTAATTTTATTTTTTTGGCTACGAACTTTTAAACATATGTGAGTGTTTTGTTAGTCCGTCTGGGGTTTATTCTCTCCTTCCTGTATGATTCACGTCCAGAACAGTTGGAACACTGTCTCACAGCAAACTCTTTAGCTGAAGTGAGTCATCTTGGGCCACAGTGAAGTCAGTCATAAACATTGTGTTGCTGGGTTTTGTTCAGTGGGCTGAGCTTTTTTTTTCTCTTTTTTTTTCACCTCCTGCAGTGAGGAGAGATGTTCAGCAGGACGATGAGGAGGCGGTGCGAGTTAAGGAGCAGAGCATCCTGGAGCTTGGGGCTCTCCTGGCCAAGACTGGACAGGCTGCAGGTAGGAGTCGAACCCATGCGGTGCTGGGCGAGGTGGAGAGGGCAGGTAGGAGTCTGCCTACGCTGTGGATGGAGAGACAGTGTTGGCAGGAACTCAGTGATTGTGTCTGTGTGGAATAAGAAGAAATCTAGGTGGTATAAGTCTAGTGCAGGTGAGTCACTGGTAATGCCTCAGGTAAATTTTGCTCCATCATAAAAGACAGGCACAGTGTTAGCCTTAGCTCACCTGCAAGAGAACCTGACTCTGTTTCCGGGGGGGGGGGTGGGGGGGATGGGAGGGGGTTAGTGGTTTGAAACCAGCCAGGGTTGTGTGTGTTACGTAAGCTTGTCATTACACATGGCTGGACGTGTACCAGGACCACTGATGTCTCAATCACTCACAGTTTCATCCCCCCCCCCCCACCCCCCATCATAAAAACTGTGGAGTAGCCTATAATGAAATCAGAACTACATTTACCATACTGTTAGCAATGGTATATTGCTGTATAGCAATGGAATATTTCAGTATTGAATTCCTAAATTAACCACGCCCCCTATTTGGAAGTGGTTTGGGAAAAAAAGGGGCTGCCTATAACCAGTGAAAGCTCTTCCACACTGTTTGAAACGTTGTCCGTCACATTCTGTTTTCATTCACTCTGACAGTACAATCGATGAAACAGCATCTTGTCCTGTCAGGCATGTTGTGATGATCTCCATATTCTTCTCTCTCATTAAGGAAATGTGTCAGTTTTCATGATTTGGAGTAGAACTGTGTTTGTTTTCAGGCTGTTATTTCTTCAGTATGGACACAGATCTTGACTGTTTGTCTCTTGGCTGAGTGTTGACACGGCAGGTTGATGCAGACTGTTGTCTTTTTGGAGTGTGACCGGTGTGTACTGTCCCGTTACAGAGCTGGGGGGCCTGCTGAAGTTCGTCAGACCCTTCCTGATCTCCATCAGCAAGGCCAAGGCGGCCCGCCTGGTGCGCTCTCTGCTGGACCTGTTTCTGGACATGGAGGCAGCCACAGGCCAGGAGGTGGAGCTGTGTCTGGAGTGTATTGAGTGGGCCAAAGCAGAGAAGAGAACCTTTCTCAGACAGGCTCTGGAGGTAAATCAGCTCACGCGCTCACGTCTCTGGATTGTCATTGTTACTGAGTCCCAGTGACCGGTGTTGGCCGGTCCATTCCTTTAACCTGGTCCTGCAGAACCAGGTTCGGTCTGACATTCGCATGTCATACGGGGCTGGCTGGGTCAGGGACAGAGGTAGTAAAATAAAACTGACCTGGGTGTGTGATCTTTCTCAAATGGACTGAGAAACTTGGCCTGGAGTCATCAGATTCAGCGCTGTTGTTTGATCTCAGTGCCTCTGCTCTGTGTGCTTTGGAAATGTGAGTCTGTGTTCCCCTCTGTTAAAAAACAAAACAAAACCTTAATCTAGACACGTGTAAGTTTCTTCCATCTTTGAAGTACATCTCATATTTTATTCCTGTCAGATTAATTATCCCACTTGGCAAATATTCTCTTGTTTTATGAAGGAGAAATGTCTAGGATACCATTTTTGGAATTTTGACACCCCCCCCTCTATTTCAAGACCTCTTTCATACCTTATATGTAGATATTTTCATGTCATTGAAGAAATCTGACCACGCCGCTAGCAAATAACTCTGCTTTTTTCCAAACATCTCCTGAGAGCGTTCTGCTTGGTGGTTTGGGAGAGTGTGTTAGTGGTTTTGAGTGACAGCGACGCTGGCCAGTGGATGTATAGTGTCAGTAAAGTCTAACAGTCCCTCCCCCTCTGCCCAGGCTCGCCTGATCTCGCTGTATTTCGACACTAAAAGGTTCCAGGAGGCTCTTCAGCTGGGTGAGTGTCGTACATCAGAACACGTTCACTTTTCACTTTCAGTTTGCACTGAACACGAGTCTCCACATGACTAACGCGTGTCTCCACATGACAGTGTTTGACTTAACGTTCACCCTTCTCCACTGACTTATTCCCACTTCACTTTTTATTAGCTCTGGTCAGAGGCTTTTCAGTGCACGGTGCACTTTTGGGAAACAGGCTTTATTGAGAAGTTGTTCATGTCTGAAGAGAGGTGACTGATCTGTTCAGTATCGTTTGAATGCTATGACGGTGAACCTGGGGCAGGTTTATTGAAGAGGAAAAGCTCTTTGTGTAGTGTGGAGGCTGGGAAAATGCCTCCCCTGATTTAAAACGATGAAACCATCCCTTCCTAGGCTCCCAGCTCTTGCAGGAGCTGAAGAAGATGGATGACAAGGCCCTGCTGGTGGAGGTCCAGCTGCTGGAGAGCAAGACGTACCACGCCCTCAGTAACCTGCCCAAGGCTCGCGCCGCCCTCACCTCCGCCCGCACCACCGCCAACGCCATCTACTGCCCCCCCAAGCTCCAGGCCGCTCTGGACATGCAGTCAGGCAGGTGTCTGCGTGTCGTCTGTGTGTGACGTCTCCGTGTAAAAGCTGTGTGTGTGTGTATGTGAGAGAGAGAGAGAGAGTCTGTTCTCTGTGTGAAGATGGCGTGTGTGTGTGTGTGTGTAACTGCTGTCTGTATGTCGTACAGGGATTATCCACGCTGCGGAAGAGAAGGATTGGAAGACGGCCTACTCTTATTTCTTTGAGGCGTTTGAGGGCTATGACTCCATCGACAGCCCCAGAGCCATCACTGCCCTCAAATACATGCTCCTCTGCAAGATTATGCTCAACACGTAAGATCTCTGTTTGTCTCTCTTTCTCTCTGTCTCTGTCTCTCCCTCTCTCTCTGTCTCTCTCTCTCTCTCTCTCTCTCATATATCTGTCAGTGGGTACACTGCTGATCTGTCAGTGTGAGGGAAATGCACTGTCAGATGAGCAGTGAGACAGACGTGAGGTAGATTGTAATGTGTTGGTTGCATGGCTCTGTTAGTGTGTGTGACTGGAGCTCTTAGAGCTGAACTGCTGTGTTGTGTTTCAGACCAGAGGAGGTGCAGGCTCTGATCAGTGGTAAACTGGCTCTTCGGTACGCTGGGAGACAGGTACAGATCCTCTCTCTGTCTGTCTCTCTCTCCCCCTGCTTTTTTCCCTCCCTCCTCAGTGGCTCTCTGACACAGACCTGGCTGATCTGTCTGACTGCAGCTTGGCCTGTAACACTGCCCAAAAACACATCCAGGCAATCAGCTTTATATGTTAATGACCTCCCTCAAATCTCTCTCTCTTTCTCTGCTCTTTCCAGACAGATGCACTGAAATCTGTAGCGCAGGCCAGCAAGAACAGATCATTATCAGACTTTGAAAAGGTGAGATCTCTGGGCTGTTTAGTCATATAAGGATGTGGTCATATTCCCTCTCTCAATGATTCTTACTTTCATCTCTCTCTCTCTCTCTCTCTCACACACACACACACTCACACACACACACACACACTCACACACACACACACACACACACACACACACACAGGCTCTTACAGAGTACACAGCGGAGCTGAGGAACGACCCGATCATTAACACGCATCTGGCCAAGCTCTACGACAACCTTCTAGAACAGAACCTCATCAGAGTCATCGAGCCTTTCTCCAGAGTGCAGGTGAAGGCCGCCGCTCACACGCCACATACGTCACTCAGATCTCTGTTGGACATGTATTCTCCCCAGCTAAAATAAATCTTATAATCATATACTGTGAGCCCAAATGTACGCCTGTGTTTAGATTTTTCTTTATTTTTTCAGCACTTTTCTGTTTGAATCATTGTCTTTGACCGTTTTCTCGCTTCTCTCCTTTCAGATCACACACATATCAGGTCTCATCAGGCTGTCAAAGGTAATGACCTCTGCCCTCAGTGTGACTCCTTCATCTTTTACTGTGGTGGAGAGAGTTTGTGCTCTTTGACCCCGAACACATGGGCATCATTTGACTCAGTGTGTAGCTAAATTACAGCAGTATCACATCTGCCAGTATACTTCCACATGCATACACACAAACCTGTACTCACAGTAATGTACACACACACACACACAATGTCTACTCACAGTAATGTACACACACACACACACACACACAATGTCTACTCACAGTAATGTACACACACACACACACACACACACAATGTCTGCTCACAGTAATGTACACACACACACACACAGATTTCTGCTCATAGTAATGTACACACACAAATGTCTAGTACTAACAGTAATGCGCACACACACACACACACACACACACACACACAAGACTCATCAGTCTCCAGGTCAGACAGAGCGGGAGCACAGTAATGACACATTAAAGCTTTAGCTGTCAGTGTGCTGCTGGTGTGTGTTTAGTCTCGTGCTGTGATGTGCAGAGTGCAGTCTGTATAAAGTGTGTCTGTCACTGTGGGTCCAGACTGGAGGTGTCGCGTGGTCCCACATCAGTACATTCACACTTATTAAACCCTGAGTAGGAAACTGGAAACAGCACGCTGCTTCTCTGTACTGCTCCAGCTCAGAGGACATGAGACTGTCAGTGTTGTGTGTAAATATGGTCTTATTTAAAATGACATCAGGTGCTTAGGCCCAGCACAGCATACCTGCTCTCCATCTCTACCTGTACTACAGAGTTCTGTTAACACACACACACACAGAGATGAAGCCACAGGGGTAATGTGCTCTGTTGTTTGTCTGCAGGAGGATGTGGAGAGGAAACTGTCCCAGATGATTCTGGACAAGAAGTTTCACGGTAAGTCTGGTCACAGCCCCGCCAGTCCGACGGGTCGAATCATGACCTCTGTTTCGCCCTGCTGTGTGTTAAGACAGCTCTGTCTGTGTGCTGGTGTGTGTTCAAGCAGCTGTCTCTGTGTGTGTGTGCGTGGTAGGAATCTTGGACCAGGGTGAGGGAGTCCTCATTATCTTTGAGGAACCAGCTGTGGACAAAACCTATGAAGCTGCGCTGGAGACCATTCAGAACATGAGTAAAGTGGTGGATTCGCTCTACAACAAAGCCAAGAAGCTGACATAGGTAAGAGAGCGGGAGAGGTGTGGGCTGACATAGGTAAGAGAGCGGGAGAGGTGTGGGCTGACATAGGTAAGAGAGCGGGAGAGGTGTGGGCTGACATAGGTAAGAGAGCGGGAGAGGTGTGGGCTGACATAGGTAAGAGAGCGGGAGAGGTGTGGTCTGACATAGGTAAGAGAGCGGGAGAGGTGTGGGCTGACATAGGTAAGAGAGCGGGAGAGGTGTGGTCTCTCCGTGGTCCTCGGCCGTCTTCATCACCACACTCAGGTGCTGCATTTAACCGACTACATGTTCAGTGTCAAATTAAAGCTGGAGTAATGGGGCTCAGTGAATCACTCAAACACCTGTCAGACTGTCTCAGCCGGCTTTACCACGGTCAGGGTGGGGGGGTTTTATCTTTAGTCAGCAGGTACTTGTGTACAATGCAGGGTTTTACAGCGAGTTAACCATTCACTGCCCTTCACTGTTGGTCCTGTGGTATGTGTGTGATGTAAATTTGTACCGATGTGCGCGTAGTTTCTGGAAGGCAAGTCTCTTCAGCGGAGGGGTCAATGACCGAGGTCACGTCTCAGTCGCACAGTCAGCCAGAGATCATCTCAGTTTGACAAACCAGTGAAATTTCTCACTTAATGTAACAGTGGTGACAGACGTAACACTAAAGCTGGTCTTGAACACTACTGAAGCAGTGTGAACGTGTGTTTCTGTCTTTCTCTTACAGAAAAAACGACAAGACAACAGCTCGATGAAGCGTGTGTGTGTGTGTGTGTGCGTGTGCGCGTGTGTGTGGCGCCAACACGTGGAACCTTTTTTTGTAAGGCCAGAAGGGACAGCGGAATTCAAGACCCAAAATCCACAACAGAATTCATGGTTTCACCAACGGACAGCTCTTACCACAACAGAATTCATGGTTTCACCAATGGACAGCTCTTACCACAACAGAATTCATGGTTTCACCAACGGACAGCTTTTCCCTCATCGTTCAGTGGACAAACCTCATCCAACTCCTTTTTATTACAGTTATTATTAATATTTTTTTTTTTCGTTCTTTTCCTTTTTTTTTGTCCAATGTATTGTTCAGCGGCCCCTAGAGGCCATCAGGGAACATTGCACAACCACAATAAAATATTGAGAAGAAATCATTACACATAAATACACAACTGTCCTACAGATGATATCTCCATTAAACCTTCAGAGGTGCAGTACTGTCCCAAGGCCTCCCCTGTCCTCGAGTTAGGAGCAGCTTTGGTCAGGTGGGGTTTTTATTTTTGCTCCCAAGAGAGAATTTTTATCAGTGTTTCTCCGAGCGTGGAGGCCCTGACCGAGCCCGTGTGTGAGGAGGGACAGGAAATGACCCTGAACTTTACGACTCGTCATTAAGCAGAAATGCAGTTACCAGCTGTCACGTCAGAGCCTGCTTGTTTTTCTTTTGTCTGTTAATGTTCTCTTTTCCCTCATTATGTTGTATAATAGCACAGATTTTCTGGTTTCATCTGAACAAGTTAAGAGAAGAGGCATTATCTCTGCCCTCAGAGCTCAGTGTGGTCGAGCGTCCTGCTGAAGACACTGACCACTGCATCCTCACCCTGGATGCAGAAACACAGATTCTCTGGTTCCTTCCATTCTCTATGTCAACACATGCCCCAAATATTTCATTTCAAGAAATTCACAAATAAATCCTCCGTATTTTTAAGTCTCTTCCCTGCCTTTTGGAAATGTAATGTTTATTTCACGTTTCTTTTTTCCCCCCTTTTTGAGATGTTTGTGGTTTAATTAATATTTTATGCTTATAGTGTTGCAGCAGGAATTTGGTTGAAAATATGGAATGTATTTGGCCGGTCTGGTCTGGTTCTGATTTCTTTTTGCATGTTATTGTGGTAGTGGTACCTAGCATCAGCCTGAGGGGTTGTGGTAGTGGAGGTGTGGGAACGGCAGCTGCGGTAGAGCCCCTGTTTTAGTGCCCGAGGAGCGGATGGGGAGACGGGTGTACCTCGGTGAACAAGGAAAAACAGAACTATGAAATCCACACCGGAGGCTGGAGCTTAAGTGTCTAGTTTACTAAAACCTTTCGCGTATGTACATTGGCTTTGCTTGTCCAAAGAGCGTAACGGGGTCGGTGATTGGTGCATTACAGACGCCTTGACCAATCACTGATCAGTTATATAGGTTTATATTGGTTTCAGTAAATCTTACTCTTAGTCGGACTGTACACTCGATATTAAATTGTTGATCACAGCCAATAGGGGTTTTATTTATATTAACTTTAAATTAAAAGGAGTTCTGTTTTGCTGTCTTTTGAAACCCCGTAGATCGGCTGGGGATGGTGCGAGTAGAGGAAATGCATGCGCGTTTTAAAGGGGTGTGTGTGTATTCCGTTATCATCATATATGTCTGGTTGATCTGCCATGTTCAGACTTCCTACCGTATTCAAATCGAGCTTCAACAAAAAGTATTTACTTTTTAAGTGCCATAGGCTGCACTGAGATCAATCATTTATTTATATTTGAAAGATTTACGCATTTTTTGGAGCTGGTTCATTGGTCTGCTACCGAGCCATGTTCTCAGAACCGCGCTTACTGACAAAGCAGCGCGCTCACTAAAGACCGTGAAAAGGAGAAACGTTCATGAAACTGAATAATGGACGATGAACCAGAACACAAACTAAACTCTGTTTAACGTTAGACGGCGCATCCGCTCATACTCTTAAGTCTGCCGTTGTTTCGATGCCACATACAACTATTTGTATATCGGCCCCTTTTAATCCGTATTTTTCTCTCTCTCCGTTTTCAACTACATTGGTCACTCTTAGGCAGTCTTCAACCCCTGGGTCAATTGCCAAACGAGCCAACACCAACTTTCACTTGCCTGTTCTTTTTATTTACATCACTATCAAATGTACACAGATCGTGCTGACCAACAACGACACAGTATATCTGATGTTCAGATAAGTTCAAATAAATTTTTTTTCAAATGGTTTTCTCTGGTCTTTCTGCCAGTCGAGCCTGGTCCATTCTTTTTATTCAATGAAATGGAAAATTAACATAAAAAATTACACAAGAAGAAATTACACATGTGAAACTAACGTTAATATTTAGCTGACACGACACTGATAAACACTTATGCTACTGACATGGAGCTGCTAATTTGAACTTTATTAACTTCGCTCTTGAATTAACGCAGAGTAGGCCACTGTGACTGAAGAACAACTATATCCAGTATTGATCTGTAAAACCGCTGAAACTACTACAAGAGAGGTGCGACTTTCAGTGCTAAACTGGAAATAGTCCTTTGTTGATACTAATAATTTAGAATGCTGTTAAAGGCTAACAGATAAAATAAAGATGCCTTCCGGCGCTGTTGGTAGCCGTCTCAAACGTCAGAGAGCGCCTCCCTACGCAGCTGCGCTGAGTGAGCTTTGTACGCACCAACTACACGCACTACGGCCGTCAACTGGGCATTTTTACTAATCTACATGCTGAAGCGACTCTGATCAACGAAACAACATGATGATGACTAGCCGGGTGAGTACCACTGTCTGAACTGAATAGTTACGCACAGACGCCTTTAACCCGTCACGATAATTTGAGCTCGAGAGTTACTGAACTTTCAGTGTAAATTTGGAGTAGTCGAGCCAATTGTACTGTGTGGCAGGAACTGAACGTCATGCAGTACCTTACGATCCCGGAAGACGATTCATACACAGTGGATTGCTTCAGTACACATAAAGACTCGACGCAGTTTGCGAGATCTTAAAGTAACATGTTACGTCCTGTGTACTCATGGTATAGTCTAAAGATCGCAGAATTTTGCAGATCTGTGCTGCACGAGTGGGACATAAACATGGCCGATGATCTTATGACTGACTCTTACCAGGAACTGAGTTAGCGGCAGCGCTCTCCAAGTGCTAAGATTCAAAGTTTAAGGGAAAGTCGTTAAAACAGTTTTCGAAGAGTTTGTTAAGTTAATAACAGAAGCTAATAACACAACAGATATTTTGAAGAGCATGCGTGCAGACAGCCAATGACTTTATTCTTAACTACTGAAACTTCGTTTTTCAATGAGCAGCTACATGCTTGAGTTACAAAATGACTACAGACAATAATGTGTTTCCCTGAAAGAAGTTAATTTCCCCAGTAACGTTGTTTATTAACAAAAAATATTGATTCTGAGATGGCCTGAATGTAAGTCAGTTCCCTTAGATCGTCGAAAACGTATTTAATCTTTGTAAATATTGGCTGACTGGAACATTTAAACCTGCTCCTACATAGAAAACGCTTTATTACAACATGCCTTTCTGGAAAGACATTAACTGCATTTCAAACACTACGGTTTCCTTGTTTTAACTTTACATAAAGATAAAATGCCACCTGTTGTTGCAGGGACAAGAGCAAATCAACTTGTCAACCCCAGGGCTTCATAAATAGGAACTAGATATGTCATTTTCTTTCGGGTAAGCCGGTGCAGTTGATGTAACACCCTGTATTCCTGTACACAAACTCGCAAGACTCTCAGACCCAGTCTTATGAATTCACAACCGTCTGTCACTGCACTCAGCTAACATGTCTCTGTCAAAAACGGCTCTGGGGTCAGCAGTGCAGAGTATAGACCTTGTTTTGTTTGAATCAATGTTAAGGGAGTATTTCAGTCTAAGTCTTAGTTTAAGTGGCTCTGTTATTTTAAACGGGTTATTTGTCATGAAGAATATTGGATTGAGATGTTGCTGTTTCCTGTGCTTAGTTTGAAGCCCGTTTTGCGGGCATACACTGCGTGGCTTAGCATATTCTAAAACACAGTACATCCTGCACAGTCATACTCTTATGTAGGCGATTCGGTGTCCCAGTGACCGCTCTCGGTTTGCTGCTCAGCATTAGAGAAGATTAGAGTTAAATCAGAATGTATGGAATTCACGACACACACAAGCAACAACATTGCTGCTGTGTATCCTTCTCACACCTACCGCACAGTTCCTGTGGTACTGTATGTGTTTTCACATAAACGGGCTAGTCGCCGCTTCATAGTATGAAAAGGGTACGGGTGGTGCCACGTAGGCTCCAGTAAGTTATTAGACACATGTTTGGATGAAAACAAGTCAAAAGATCCTGTTGGTCAGATCATGATATATTTGTGGTGTAGTGTTTATAATGGACACAGAGGTGCTGTTTATGTCAGGTTTTGGTTTGTTTGTTTCAGAGTTAAAGACTAGTGACGAGAGGATGGACTGAAATCCTGAACTGTAGCTTGCCAAATATGTTTTTCATAAATGTTTAGTTGGTTATTTATTAGACTTGTATCAGTTCAGCTGATGTGATGTAGTCTCCTCAAGCAATACACATGGTTCTAAAAATAAACAAACAAATAAAAAAAGGAATTTATGGGTTACCAACCTTATAGACCTGGTATACAGCCCTCACTTACACCTGCACTCTGAGACCAGAGTCAGTCTTTACCTGACCAGTTTACTACACTGTTACACTGAGTAACTACACTCTAACCATTGTCGCCGCCCCCCAGAGCTGTTTGCTTGATTAAAACGATTTCCTCCTCTTCATGGAGCCCGGTCTTCCGTCTCTTAAGACAGCAAACGGGTAGTGCAGGTTTTATGAAGAGGATGAGTGATTACTGGGGACATTTGTCTGGAGCATGTGCTATAATTCACACTGCTGGTAATATTCTGTTTCCCTTTCCTGTCAGATTGACTGTACCACCTCCCAGTACACTGGGTTTGCTGGACAAATTTGCACTACATTTGGAATGGATTGTCCAGCTCATGACTTGCCCAGCACTACAAAATCAACTTTCGTTCCGGCCCTGTCTGGAATCCCTGTGAAATCTAAATCACAATAACTTTAAACAGTCAAGTGATATAAACACGGAAATTCCACTGGCCTTACACTGTGCTATTGCCCAGTTTGGCGACATTTTGCCAAATTTCTGTCTTTTTTTTTTCTTTTTAATTAAAGACAGATCTTGAGGATGTTGTCTGTGCCCTGACGTCTCAGTCAGAAGCTGTAAATGTCCCTGTTTTACGCTCTTAATGCATCAAAGCTTTTAATCCTTTCTGGGGAGAAAAAATGCCAAGGGATGCCCTAGACCAGTGATCCTCAACTCCAGTCCTGGGGGGCTGACTGTCCTGCACATCTTTGTTTTAAATCTTCATTATCACAGTTAATTGAGCTAAGCGAGGACTTGATTGTTAATTAATCAGTGGAATCAGGTGTGTCAGTCCTGAGTTAAGACAAAGACGTGCAGGACAGTGGGCCCCCAGGACTGGAGTTGAGAATCACTGCCCTAGACATTTTGATGGAAATTAGTGTTAGTGTTTAGTGTTTGTTGTGCGGGGCATGGGGGATTTCGCATCATCCATTTGGGACAATTAACATGCTCAGTGGTCATGAGTGTTTCCTCGTCTGATCTCCCTACAGCAACCAGAGTCGCCCTATTGCTTAACCCCTCACATCCATCAGACGTCTCAGTCGGTCAGTCGGTCTGTCAGTCAGTCAGTCAGTCAGTCAGTCAGTCTATCAGTCTATCAGTCAGTCAGGGCAGCGGTTTTCCCCTCCAGCCCCGGAGATGCCCTGTCCTGTCGATTTGTTTGAACAATCCATTGATAACGGCTTTGATGATGAGCTGATCTGGGGAATCAGGTGTGTTAGTGCTGGGGTGAAACCAAAAGGTGGAGGGCAGGGAGACCTTGAGGGAGAGATTGGCAACCACTGCTCAGCCTGTCCCTCAGAATTCCCCTGCCCTGCACATTTTGGTTTAGCCCAACACTAACACAGCTGTTTCCCCTGAACACATCATCAAACCCCTGATAGCTCAATGAACTGTGATGATGGAGGGTTCAAACAAAGACACGCAGGGCAGTGGGTGTCCAGCACTGGGGGGTGTTCCAGAAAGCGGGTTTAGTGAAAACTCTGAGTTAGTTAACTCAGAGTAAGTAGTAAACCTACCAATGGAAGAGCCCTCTGGCTTCGTACTCCTAGAAAAACAAAGCCATATGGCTCTTCTATAAGGAGGTTAACTAGTTGGTTAACTAACTCGGAGTTTTCACTAAGCCCGCTTTCTGGAACACCCCCTTGGAGTTTAAAAAAAATAAAAAATAAAAACGAACATTGACCCCGGCTGGTGGTTGTGTGAAAGCAAGTGTTTGTGTTTCTGATGAGGGAACATTATTCTCATGCAGAATTGATCAGTACTTTTGTTTTACCTTTTCACACTAATGTAATACAGTCTCTTTGGTTTTCATGGAAGGATATTGCAGTGAATCATGTGGTGCTAGGCCTAATTTAAATAAAGGACATCTGTGATGTTTTATTGGTCTATGCTCATTACATCTGAGAGAGAGAGAGAGAGAGAGAGAGAGAATGGTAAACTGGATGCATTAGGTGGTAAGTGACTGGTCAGTGCAGGAGGTACAGTCTGTCTGAGAGAGAGAGAGAATGGTAAACGGGATGCATTAGGTGGTAAGTGACTGGTCAGTGCAGGAGGTACAGTCTGTCTGAGTGGGGTAATCGGCTGTCGTTTGTTTGTTCGTGTTCGTCATGCCGTGTGAACAGGTCTGTTGGTGATAAGTCCCAACATTGCGAGAGGCTGAGTGGTGTTAGCGAGAGATTCCGTGCTCATTACAGCTGGGTTATCGGCACAGTCGAGCGGTGACACTGTCTGATCTCTCATTCTACACATGAGGGAGTTTCCCCTTTAGTCTGGACTCTTCTGTGCAGTGTGACAGAGAAGAGCTGTGGCATAGAAACAGGCAAATCCTAAACAATGAGCATTCGATTTGTGTGCTTTAAACTTGTCACGCATATGACATTGCCATAGTAACTCTTCATTTGTGATTTGCAGTTTTTTCCTTTTTTTGCCCCACAGGTTATGCAAGCGGCTCGATGCCCTACTGATGAACTGTCTCTGACAAACTGCGTGGTGGTCAGTGAAAAGGATGGTTTCCAGTCTGGACAGTAAGTTCACCTGTGTGTGCATGTGTTTGTGTGAGACAGAGAGTGAAAGTGAAAGTGAGAGAGAGAGAGAGAGAGAGAGAGACAGACAGAGAGAGAGACAGACAGAGAGAGAGACAGACAGAGAGAGAGAGAGACAGACAGACAGACAGACAGAGCGGCAGAGAGAGAGAGCGGCAGAGAGAGAGAGCGACAGAGAGAGAGAAAGAACATCGCCTGAAATCTTAAAGCACCACCAAGCAGAAAAGCGTACCAGCATGGGAGGTTTTTTGTCATTTGTTTTTGGATGTTTTGATAATGCATTAGCATTCTTGGAGTAGGAAGAAAACCACATGATGTTTAATTCCCGTGTATTTTTTTCGTAATGTAAAATTTTGGGCTACGTGTATAACTCATAACTCATTGTTTTCACTCCTATGTAGGCACGTGATTGTGAAAACCATGCCCAACCACAAGTATGTGTTCACAGTAAGAACCCACCAGGCTGTGGTGCCAGGAACCATCGCCTTCAGCTTACCCCAGGTACTCTAGACATCTCTCTCTCACTCACCATTTATCTCTTTTTTAAATAGGGCCCGATGCTGGACCAAATTTTGTTTACTTAGAGATGTGTCTGTGCGTGTGTGTGTGTGTGTGTGTGTGTGTTTGTGTGTGTCTGTACTGATGTTCTCCGCTGATCGAATTTTTGTTTTTGTTAACAATCTTTGGCGGTCAATCTCCCATAACCGCTCTCACAGTCTACTGAGTCAGTGTAGCTCCCTCAACTCAGCGCTGTGCTCGTCTGTCGTGTTTGTTTTTGTTGGCTTTCCAGTATGACTTTTTTCTCATGCTAATATCTGTCACTTACCTGTTTTTACCTGCCTGCTCTACCTAAAACATGACAACAGCTTGGCCACTCAGGTACTGTGATAACTTTCTCATCACGGCCTTATTGTACAGCGAGAGACCCCTGTGTGTGTTTGGACTGAACTGCTTCAATAACTCCAATGCCACGAATCAGTGGCCACTCACAAAGTGCCCAGAGAACCTGCCCTGGTTAAAAGCAGAGTTCAGCTCACTGCCCCGCACTGACTCGCTGTATAATACGACTGCATGTCAGAGGAAAGTTACAGAACTGTGTTTGTGGAGACATGTACACAATAGTACCTGTGTAATGCAGTGTGTGTGTTATCTAACTGCTTTCTCAAATAAATGAACACTGATTTTTCTGGTACACATTACTCTGGCTGTGAGTGAATAAAAGCTAATGGTTTAATGATTTATCTCTGTCTCTCTCTCTCTGCTTCAGAGGAAATGGGCTGGACTGTCAATCAATCAAGACGTGGAAGGTGAGTTTGGCCAGCATACCCAGTATGACTCATGGCTATACCAGTGCTCCCCAGTTCCAGTCTCACTGCTTATAGCCCTCAGTTTATCATGGTTTTTTACCTGTAAAACAGGTGTGTGTGCTCCTCAGCCAATCAGAGACTGCGGTGATTGGTTGAAGAACCAGCAGGGTTCTTGACCTACAGGACTGGGTTTGGGGAACTGTGATCTGTACCCTAAATGGAGTGTATGTTGGGCGTATGGGCCGCACCCAGATCTCTGCATTAGCTGGACAGGTATTTTGAGCACAGGGTCAGGGGTCAGGAGGACCACGTTTTTAGATCATGGTTTGAGAGTAGGTATTTTGCAGCCTGCTTATTGGACTGAGGAGCTGAAGAATGATCACAGTTCATTTTCAGATTACTTTCGGAGCCTCAGTGAAGTGGTACCAGTGGATACCATCACTGCTATTCAAACACATGGAGTGTTCTGAGGAGATAAACGAGGGATGAATTTCATGGAGCTGATTTATCTTCTAATAGAATTGCAGGGCGATTGTAGCCTCATTACACACGGCCGGTTGACATTTACCTGTTAGCGCTGTTAAGAACATGAGCAGTGTAAGAGATTATTAGTGTCTCTTTGGGACTCACTGTCTCTCCTGTGCTCGCTGTCCTCCAGTGAGCCCATATAACTTCGAGAAGAGTAAACAGTATGTGGGAACCATGACGATAGAGATCGACTTCCTGCAGAAGAAAACGGCCGACAGCAACCCCTACGACTCCGACAAGATGGCTGCTGAGTTCATCCAGCATTTTAACAGCCAGGCATTCAGTGTTGCCCAGCAGGTAAAACCCAGAGCACAGACACGGACAGGTGACATGAATGTTTGATGTATCACTCACATCTCCATACCCATACTGTGTTTGCATTTCCTAGTGATCAGGGTTAATCTGCATTTTGATCTCTGTGATCTGGAGAAAGTAGGTAAACAATAGAAGTGTCACCTGCAGAAATGTTCACGGGGTAGCACTCATCAGACAGACGCGCATAAACTGAGTGTTTATGTGAGAACACACTGAGCCTGTCAGTGGATGCTACGCGAGTTCTGTTGGATTATGGGAAATATGTGAGGGAGGTTAAAGTGTTAGATTAGTGAGTTCTGTTGGATTATTGAGAATATATGGGTGAGATTAAGATGTTAGATTAGTGAGTTATTTTGGATTATTGGAAATTAATGAGTTAGGGTAAGGTGTTAGATTAGTGAGTTCTGTCCGATTATTGGGAATATGTGAGTGAAGTTAAAGTGTTAGATTAGTGAGTTCTGTTGGATTATTTGGGTTATTGGGAATATGTGAGTGAGATTAAGGCGTTAGATTAGTGAGTTCTGTAGGATTATTTGGAATATATGACTGAGGTTAAGGTGATAAGGTGATTTACCACAAACATGGTTTCTCTTTGCAGTTTTCTACAGTTGGGCACAGGGTGTCACAGGGGAATAGAGAACCGTAGTTTTTTGTTTTATTTGCTGGAATGAAATGGATGTCAGTCATTTGATCAGATGAGTTTACTCCACCTTATTTCCATATGGCACTATGGCAGCGACTGCAGCTCAGCCATGCGTACAGGCCAGTCACTATCATTGCCACCAGGTCTATCTGTGTACTGTGGCATAGGAAATAGCCAGTCAGAATGATGTCATGGAAATGTCTCAGATTGCTGATGTGGGATCAGTTTTTGCCTTTCACAATCATAATAAATACAGTTCATAATGGACTTATAGGAAACTGCTCCGACATGAGCACTCCTACTTAGAATCCTGGTCTGGTCTGTTTCTCTGAATCTGTCCCTTTCTCTCTCTCTCTCTCAGTTGGTCTTCAGCTATTGTGACAAAATCTTCGCACTCCAAGTGAAGGAGATCGAAGCCATGGATCCCAGCATTCTCAGGGGGGAGCAGGGCTCCAGTAAGAAACAAAAGGTACGCGCTAACCCCCCCCCCCCCCCCCCCCCCCCCCCCCCGGGGGCTCCGCTTATGCTCCATCTGCCCTTCCCGATTTACGTCATTATTATTGAAACGGAAGCCCAGTGGTATGACCTCTCTTTAGCACTGCAGTCTAATGGGTTTATCACCTCCACACATGGACTCTGGAGTATGGGCCTCCTGACTCCTCTGCTCTCACTGGGGAAACACATGCTGACTGTAGAGGGGAAATACTTGGTAATTGGTCGTATAAGCTCTAATTGTCTGCTGACTTTTTTTTTCCACTCTGTTGTTCTGGCCTTTCATAGATTGAGATTGGTTTGATGCATGGCAACAGTCAGGTGATCTTTGAGAAGGCAGAGAATTCTTCCATCACTTTGGTTGGTAGGTCCCAGCACAACACACACACACAAGAATATGCCTTTGCAGACCCCCTGGGCTGTGTTAATGCCTTTTCTTTGTTGAAGTTGCAGTAAATCCTTCCATCTTTGTGTTAGGTGCAGTGTGCTTGCTGTGCAATACCAAACTTCACCACAAGATGGCAAAAATGATCTATATTTTTGCACACTGTTGTTGTTGCTACAGGCCCATTTTTCCAAAATGTTCAGGAAATCTATCCTTCAACAGAGCCCTCAACTCACCCTTATACTTCACCAATTTGACTGAAACTACAGGGAACATTCTCCTTGATTTTCCATCGTTTTGTTCCATCTGAAGTTATTTTGCCAGTTTTACCTGTGAACGGTTCAGGGCGGACCAGTTTTACCTGTGAACGGTTCAGGGCTGACCAAGCCAATAATTGGATGCAAAAGCTGTATCTCAGAGGTGATGGAGATTGTTGTTTTAACATTGCCCTGTAGTTCTGTGTCTCACTGCTGTTGGCATCTGTGTGTGAAGGGAAGGCCAAGAGCCGCGGGGCACGTCAGTCCATCATTAACCCAGACTGGAACTTTGAGCGTATGGGCATCGGAGGACTGGATAAAGAGTTCTCGGACATCTTCAGACGGGCCTTCGCCTCTCGGGTCTTCCCACCCGACATCGTGGAACAGATGGGTACGTATCGCTTCTTTTCTCCCTTCTTCCTCTCTTTCTCTCTCCTCCTAGATCTGTCTGTTTGTCTGTCTTTCTGTCTCTCTATCTGTCTGTCTGTCTGCCTGTCTCTCTCTGTGTTTGTCTCCTCAGCTGTTGATACGTGTGTGTGTTTGCCTCTCTGATGGACATACTCCTGCAAGAATAAATGGGGTTAATGGGGCATTAGGTCACTGTGAGCGGCCTCAGAGCAACTGGGCACACATTCTCTACTGCTGTGAGGTGGCAGCGTTCTCCCTTGGGAGGGCCCAGACTTCTCTGATGTACTGATGGTGGTGGAGACCACTGTCTCAGTCTTCCATCAGTGTTTGATTGGGTCGAGATCTAGACTGAGATAACGATGGCATATGGTTTACATCATATTCACGTTCATCAAAACACCGTATCTCTAACCAAACTATGTCGTGTTTGAGGAGTTTGTGCATTTGACCTCAGTTGACCCTAGTGTTGACCTTACTGTACCAGTATCACCTCACACGCTGAATCTCCTGCCAAACATACCTGAACATTCGGCCCTCTCTCCCCAAGTCTCTGAGATCTTTTCCTTTGACTCTCATCGCCAGTGTAACAGGGGACTGGGCTTGACCATCCACCTATACGTTTTTATACATCCCTCTGTCTGTCTGTGTATCTTTCTCTATCGCGGTTTAACTCTCTTTTACTCTCAACCTCTGTTTTTCTTTCGACATCTGCATTTATTTCTCCACTCTCTCCTTTTTTACATCCTGTGTGTTTTGCTCTGACCACAGGCCTCAGTCCCATTACGCTGTGGGCAGAGTGACTGATGAATGTCTCCAGGCAAAGGGGAAGTCAGTCAGTGCACTGCTCCAAAGTAAATACTAACTATGACAAAATTATCCTCTCTCTCTCTCCCGGGCTTTCTCACAGCTATTAACCTCTCCATCGGAGAGAGAGGGAGAGAGATTAATCAGGGTGTAGCATATCACGCAGCGTTGGGAGGAACATTCACTGAACAAGATGACATGTTGAAGACTGGTCTAGTCGTCTGGATGGATGTGATCGGAGACAAGGGCGCTTCTTCTTTTAAATTGTTCTTTTTTTAAACTTGATAAACTTTTGTGAGGCACCTTTCCTTCAGGTTTTACTCACTGATTTGTCTTTCTTCTCTGAGATGTAGTTATTGAAGATCTCAAATTGCATTCTGAATTGAGAGTATCCTTTCAAAAATATTTTAGATGGATTACACCCATTCTGTCCACGGTCAGACTTAATCCACTGCCAAAGCACTGAGAAAATATCTTGGCTTACCCTAAATAAATATGCTGATAATATGTAATATGCCATTGGAGAATGGAGTCTCTTCTCAGCTTTTGAATAATGTTGTCTGTGTTTGGGTTTGACTGTCCTCTTGGTGGACTACCTGTGGATTTGGTGAATGCACAGTGCGACAGGATCTCTCCTGGCAGTGATCTGTGCATTCGCCTTAGACTTGTTCCCTCCATGTTGATGCACACGTCTCAAGTGACCCTGCTGATTCACGCTGCCTAAGGGCAGCTTACCTTAATTTGTCAGGTGCTTTAATCACATGAACACTTGCTTTCTCACTCTCTTTGTCTGTGTGTGTGTGTCTCTCTCTCTCTCCCTGTCTCTCTCACACACACACACACACACACACACACAGAGACTCTCGCAGGCAGACTGGTGCTGTCACTGTGACTTCACAGGCCAGTGTGGGAGATGATGACCTTTACTGGTGTTGATGTGTGGTGAGGCTTGGCCCCTGGCGCTGGGCAGCTGGCTGCAGTAATGAGATGGCGGGTGGTGATAACACAAAGGTGAACAGCTAATTGGGGCGTGTTCAGAAGCCCAGGTGCTGAGAGAGTCTGCCTGGACGAGGGGGGGGGGGTGCCTAGGGATGGAGGAGTTCCAGGGGTACAGACAGGATCGGGGTGAGAATACCCTGCCGAAATGCCCCAGGACCTCATGACTCAGACTTCAGCCCTCTTACCCATTAAGTGAGGCAGCTAGTCGACCTGGTCTACACTATAGCCGTGGAGCTGACCCCGCCCTAAACTGCGCCTGTCATCAAGCGTAAATGGCTCTGGTGATACTGATCTGAGCTCTCCCAGTTATCTACAACCTGTCTAGCCTCTCTCTCTGTCCCTCCAAATGCCACTCTGCTACAGCTGCCATCAGACAATTACAGCGCTCTGTCTGGGAATCGGCCCGGCTTGGACTCCGCTGCTCCCAATGGCATTTCTGGAAAATAATCGGACCCTTGTGCCGCTGTGAAAACATTTGTCCGGGAAAGTTTGCCTTGTTGATTTGGCCTGTCATTCTGTACGTGTCACAACAGAAAGGGCTGTCTTTAAGCTTCTGCAGTCTACCATCAAATTACACAAGCCCCCCCCCCCCTTTCTCTCTCTCTCTCTCTCTCTCTCTCTCTCTCACCCTCTGCCCCCCCCCCATCTCTGTCCAGGCTGTAAGCATGTGAAGGGAATCCTCCTGTTCGGGCCTCCGGGTTGCGGTAAGACTCTGATGGCTCGGCAGATTGGGAAGATGTTGAACGCCAGAGAGCCGAAGGTGGTAAATGGCCCAGAGATACTCAACAAATACGTGGGGGAGTCTGAAGCCAACATCAGGAAACTCTTCGCCGACGCTGAGGAGGAGCAGAAAAGGGTAAGCCGTCGGCAGCGTACGCCCAAGCCCTTCATCAGCCCCGGTGCTGCATCACGCGTAAACACGCGGTCTTGGATATCTCTGTTGTACCATCGTGATTAAGGAGTGTCATCCAACGCTCAGTCCTGTTGCTGTTTCTTCCCAAAGGAAACGTCACTCATTAACATCATCATTAACATTATCATTAACGTCACTCATTAACATTATCATTAACGTTCACATGAAATAAAGGAGGAAATTCATGACGTTGATATTTGAAGAGGCATAAAGATGAATAAATGGGTGAATGTTACATTGAACTCAAGTGTGGAACTTCAAGCCTGCAACCTGTGACTAAACAGTTGAGCAGTTTAGCTTGTGTGTGTGTGTGTGTGTGTGTGTGTGTGTGCGTGTGTGTCTGTGTGCGTGAGTGTGTGCGTGTGTGTCTGTGTGCGTGAGTGTGAGTGCGTGTGTGCGTGTGCGTGTGCGAGTGTGAGTTTGCGTGTGAGCGTGTGTGTGTGCGTGTGGGTGTGCGTGTGTGTGTGTCTGTGTGAGTTTGCGTGTGAGTGCGTGTGTGTGAGTGTGCGCGTGTGTGTGCGTGAGTGTGTGTGTGCGTGTGCGTGTGTGAGCGTGTGTGTGTGCGTGTGCGTGTGTGTGTCTGTTTGTGTGTGTGTGTGAGCGTGTGTGTGTGTGTGTGTGTGTGTGTGTGTGTGTGTGTGTGTGCGTGTGTGTCTGTGTGCGTGAGTGTGTGCGTGTGTGTCTGTGTGCGTGAGTGTGAGTGCGTGTGTGCGTGTGCGTGTGCGAGTGTGAGTTTGCGTGTGAGCGTGTGTGTGTGCGTGTGCGTGTGCGTGTGTGTGTGTCTGTGTGAGTTTGCGTGTGAGTGCGTGTGTGTGAGTGTGCGCGTGTGTGTGCGTGAGTGTGTGTGTGCGTGTGCGTGTGTGAGCGTGTGTGTGTGCGTGTGCGTGTGTGTGTCTGTTTGTGTGTGTGTGTGAGCGTGTGTGCGTGTGTGAGCGTGTGTGAGTGTGTGTGTGTGTGAGTTTGCGTGTGTGTGTGTGTGCGCGTGTGTCTTTTTTTGAATATTAAATTTAAATGGATTGATGTTTAGCCTAAAGCAGACATTCCTCGTGTTTGCTGGTGTGGTGTAGCGTTACCTGAGCAGGGACGGTCGCCTTGGCAGCCGCAGACTGGATGTGACTGAAGGAGAGTGACGGGTTCACTCGACACCTCTTAATGAGCCCTGTGCTATCTCTGCGTAACCCCTGAACCCAGCTCAGAGACACTCACCTGCGCTAAATGTTAGGGCTCAGCTCTGACAGGGCCAGAGATGAACAGATAAACCTTAATTGTCTTCAACTGTCCCTGCGTTAGCCTAGCGTTAGCGCTATCCCTTCTCACAGGACCAGTGGGTCTAGAGCTTAACATGAGGCCAGTTAGCAAGCTTTTATGAAAGGTACCATTTTCCTGAGGAGATAACTGGTAATAAAAATGAATGCTTTCTATTTGTGAGAGTGAGAATGGATGCATTTGGAAGATTCTTTGTGGCTGAAGTTACTGTGTTTGGGTCTGTCCTTTAGCTGGGAGCTAACAGCGGCCTACACATCATCATTTTTGATGAGATTGATGCCATCTGTAAGCAGCGCGGCAGCATGGCGGGCAGCACGGGAGTTCACGACACTGTGGTCAACCAGCTACTGTCCAAGATTGACGGAGTGGAACAGCTCAATAACATTCTGGTCATAGGTGAGAACCTCCCAGAGCAGTCAGAAGCGGTTCTTTTGGATCGCAGATGGTTTCTGGATAGACTTCATATGGGTTCATTCAATTTGGTTCAGTTCAGTTCAGTTCAGTTCAGTTCAGTTCAAGTGCTTTACTGGTTTAACTGTCAACAACAGCAAAACCAAAAGGAGATAAAATATAGAAACTTAAGAAACAGTATGAAATGTTAGAATTGTTTCTCTCTCTCTCTCTCTGAATGTCATCCCTCCCTCGTTCTTTCTCTTTTTTCAGGTATGACTAACAGACCTGACCTGATTGATGAAGCCTTGCTGAGGCCTGGGAGATTAGAGGTGAAAATGGAGATTGGTAAGGAAAAGCAGCCTGCAAACCACTTCAGCAGTCCATGCTAACACTAACCCTGCCTCTGAACAGTTCCAGAACAGAACCACTGAAGCCATGTTGAGCTGCAGGTTAAAAGCCCCTGTTGCTATAGGCTAAACCTAACGTCACTCAGTTCCCTCAGCGTCACAGTCAAACTGCTTGTTCTCTCAGGTCTGCCGGATGAGAACGGACGCGTTCAGATCCTGAACATCCACACGGCGAAGATGAGACAGTCCAACATGCTGTCCGGTGACGTGGACGTAAAAGAACTGGCCATAGAGACAAAGAACTACAGTGGAGCAGAGCTGGAGGGACTGGTCCGGGCCGCCCAGTCCACGGCCATGAATCGACACATTAAGGTCAGTGTGCTTGGGCACTGGGTGTGTTCTGGGAGGGGCGTAGGCCAGTTATGCAGGTGACGCTCAGGAATAAGGATGCTATTATTCCAAACCTCAAATAACAGATTTTCTCAAATTTATATTTCTGAACAGATGTGAAGTGGCAGATAAGCAAAGCCAGTTTTGGTTTCAAATCCTTCCATGTTGTGATACGTAATAATCAAAATAAACAGTCTGCATTGCTGAGGCCAAAACCACACATACACTCTTTCTCTCTGTATAAAAGTATAATCAGATGTGTTGACTGTAATTGGCACAGACACACACTCACACAGCTAAAGTGAAGGAGCCGGCTGTCTTGGTACACGCTCACACACACACACACACACACACACACACACACACACACACACGCGTGCGCGCACACAAACACTCCACTCATATTTGATGGTGTTGAAACATTGTGTCAGGAGGTTGCACAGGTGTGGTAGCAATAGTCTTCTCTCTATCTCTCTCACACACACACACACACACACACACACCCCCTCTCTCTTCCCGCGTCCCACTCTCTTTCTTTTTTGACCTTTATATTTTCTTGAAGAGCTTACAGCTTACGGTGTGGTAGTGTGTGTTTAGTGTGTGTGTGTGTAGTGGGATGTGTTGGCTGTGTGTTTTGTGTGTGTGTGTGTGTGTGTGTGTGTGTGTGTGTGTAGTGGGATGTGTTGGCTGTGTGGTAGTGTGTGTGTGTGTGTGTGTGTGTGTGTGTGGTGTAATGTTCTGGTTGTGTTCCCATAGGCCAGTGCCCATGTTGAAGTGGACACAGAGAAGGCTCAGAGACTCCAGATTAGCCGAAGTGACTTCTTTGCATCTCTGAATAATGACATCAAGCCGGTGAGTAGTTACATAATTAACACAATTTGTTTACGTGACTTAACATTAAGGACCAAAGAGATTCACTAAAATTATATTTCATTCTATTTCCTTTTCTCTTTCAGATTCGCTTCAGACATTAATTCTTAGTAATCTTCTTTCTCAGTCATTGATAATATACATAAATGGATTGTATTTTGTTCCAAAATGATCAGATTGACAGATACAATTTTTCATCTCACAAGACCATTAAATTTGCACCTAGTTTCAGCTTCTGACAGCTGTTTTCTCTCTCCCTCTCCCTCTGTCTCTCTCTCTCTAACTGTGTGTGTGTGTGCGCGTGCACGCATGCAGGCCTTTGGCACGAATCAGGAGGACTACTCTAGCTATATCATGAATGGCATTGTGAAATGGAGTAACGCAGTATCAGAGATTCTGGGAGACGGGGAGCTGCTGGTGCAGCAGACGAAAAACAGCGACCGCACTCCACTGGTCTCTGTGCTTTTAGAGGGTATGACACGCAAACACGCACAGACAACTGTCACGTCTAAGGATACACAAACACGCACAGACAACTGTCACGTCTAAGGATACACAAACACACACAGACAACTGTCACGTCTAAGGATACACAAACACACACACTTAAACTCTGTAGGAAAAAAAATGGACCCGTATGAAAGCACTGAGTTTGTGGATTCTGTCTTTGTGAGCAGGTCCACCCCACAGTGGTAAGACTGCATTGGCTGCTAAGATCGCTGAAGAATCCCAGTTCCCCTTCATAAAGATCTGCTCCCCCGATAAGATGATTGGACACTCTGAGATCGCCAAGTGCCAGGCCATCAAGAAGGTGAGTGATTAATCCATTCTCCCAAACCAGTGTTCCCAGTCCCCAAAAACCAGTGTTCTCAGTTGTGTAAACTCTGTAACCAGTTATCTGAAGTACAGTTTCCCTGGTTGTTCCTGCAGACCTCCCTCTCTTAATTAATTTTCTCTAGCGTTGTCCAGCGTGTCTGATTTGACACCCACGTGTAGACTGGTTGATGAGTCAGGCCAATCAGACAGACCAGTGCGGTTAGAACCGGGCTGAAATTCAAACCCAGGGGCCTGAATGCCCTGTAGAGAACTGCTGATCCACACGCCACACTTGGCTCTGTGGATTTGAGTCCATTCTGCTGTAGTGTGGGTGTGTGCCTGAGGTTCTTTACATTCTGCTGTAGTGTGGGTGTGTGTCTGGGGTTCTCTACATTCTGCTGTAGTGTGGGTGTGTGTCTGAGGTTCTTTACATTCTGCTGTAGTGTGGGTGTGTGTCTGAGGTTCTTTACATTCTGCTGTAGTGTGGGTGTGTGTCTGAGGTTCTTTACATTCTGCTGTAGTGTGGGTGTGTGTCTGAGGTTCTTTACATTCTGCTGTAGTGTGGGTGTGTGTCTGAGGTTCTCTACATTCTGCTGTAGTGTGGGTGTGTGTCTGGGGTTCTCTACATTCTGCTGTAGTGTGGGTGTGTGTCTGAGGTTCTCTACATTCTGCTGTAGTGTGGGTGTGTGTCTGAGGTTCTTTACATTCTGCTGTAGTGTGGGTGTGTGTCTGAGGTTCTTTACATTCTGCTGTAGTGTGGGTGTGTGTCTGGGGTTCTTTACATTCTGCTGTAGTGTGGGTGTGTGTCTGAGGTTCTTTACATTCTGCTGTAGTGTGGGTGTGTGTCTGAGGTTCTCTACATTCTGCTGTAGTGTGGGTGTGTGTCTGAGGTTCTTTACATTCTGCTGTAGTGTGGGTGTGTGTCTGAGGTTCTTTACATTCTGCTGTAGTGTGGGTGTGTGTCTGAGGTTCTTTACATTCTGCTGTAGTGTGGGTGTGTGTCTGAGGTTCTTTACATTCTGCTGTAGTGTGGGTGTGTGTCTGAGGTTCTCTACATTCTGCTGTAGTGTGGGTGTGTGTCTGAGGTTCTCTACATTCTGCTGTAGTGTGGGTGTGTGTCTGAGGTTCTCTACATTCTGCTGTAGTGTGGGTGTGTGTCTGAGGTTCTCTACATTCTGCTGTAGTGTGGGTGTGTGTCTGAGGTTCTTTACATTCTGCTGTAGTGTGTGTCTGAGGTTCTTTACATTCTGCTGTAGTGTGGGTGTGTGTCTGAGGTTCTTTACATTCTGCTGTAGTGTGGGTGTGTGTCTGAGGTTCTTTACATTCTGCTGTAGTGTGTGTCTGAGGTTCTTTACATTCTGCTGTAGTGTGGGTGTGTGTCTGAGGTTCTTTACATTCTGCTGTAGTGTGGGTGTGTGTCTGAGGTTCTTTACATTCTGCTGTAGTGTGGGTGTGTGTCTGAGGTTCTCTACATTCTGCTGTAGTGTGGGTGTGTGTCTGAGGTTCTTTACATTCTGCTGTAGTGTTCTCAGCCATCAGAGCTTCTCTCCTTTGACTCCACAGATATTTGAAGATGCTTATAAATCGCAGCTCAGCTGTGTGGTGGTGGATGACATCGAGCGTCTTTTAGGTGAGTGCCAGTCTGAGAGATCGAACACGTAACGTCTGCTGAGAGAGAGAGAAGCTCCGTATTAATTTTCCCATTTGACAATGTTAGGATGTATGTTTTCTGGGAAATTCACAACGTGTTCGGCTCGAGCTGTCCATTGTGTTTAGGGTAGTTGAACAACTTCTCTCTGTCAAAGGACGATAACTCAGTTTAGCGATGGTACTTTTCATAACAGTAGTCTGAAAAGTAATATTTCCCGACTGCATGATTTGTTTTTATTAATGTATTTTTTTTATTGTTTGAGCATTGTGCATGCAAAAATACATTGAGAGTTGGTATTTGATCACGTCACCCTGTCTCTGCCATAAGGCTGCCCCCTCCGGCTGGACTGGCCAATCAATGCTCAGATCTCTGACTCACGGGCTTTGATAGCAACTTCCATCTAACACTCCCCATCACACCAAAAGCCTCACACTGCATGTGGTTTGTTTCACCTGTAACCTGTCTGGTGTCTTTCTTTTCCTTAGACTTTGTGCCCATTGGACCTCGGTTCTCTAATCTGGTTCTGCAGGCTCTGTTGGTTCTGCTGAAGAAAGCCCCACCTCAAGTGAGTACATGATCACACAGAGCCAGTGGTGCTGATCCAGCACACCGCAGTACCAGCCCGTACAGACAGGTGGCAGCAGATCTTATCAGTGATGTGAAGGAACGATAGGACAGTGTTGTAGGGGATTGTTTTGCGTGAACACATTTAAATTTTGGAGGAGTATATGTATTGTAGTGCAGTGTATTCTTACTGATGTTGAGAGCTGGCAGGGTGTTGTGCTTTTATAATGATGCATTGGTGAAGACAGGGAAAACACTGTGTGTCTGTAGTGTTGTGGTGTGTAGTTATGCAGCTGCATAGCAATGTTTGTTGTGTAGTGTTGTATAGTAGTCTAGAATAGCCGTGTTCTGTGGTGTTTGTGTGGCAGTGTTTTTGTCCAGTGTTTGTGTGGTGTTGTGGGGCAGTGTTTGTGTAGAGTTGTTGTGCAGGGCTGTAGTCTGTGAATGGGAGCAGGGCAGTAAAGCTCTGGGCCCAGCAGGGAGTCTGTGTGGAGCAGAAAGCGAGTCTGTGAGAGAGTGGGGACCTGGAGGGTCTGCTTTCTGTGTGGCACCTCATCTACATGCACCAGCACAAACCCCCACGCCGCAGGGGGCTGCCGACCCATAATCCCCTCTGCTCGCCCTGGGCCTCTCTCTGAGAATGACCCACCTTCCAGCTTCACCTAGATCCGCTCCGGTCGCGACTCTCCAGAACGTTCTGGAAAAGGGAGAGCGAGAGAGCGGAGCCGTGGCTGTCGCCGTTATGGCAGTCTGTTATTCTGTCTATATCTGGGTGGTACCTGGGTAGTGCAGTGTTTCTCAGCTCTCTGAAAGCTAATATGAATGCCTGGGTATTCCCCATTCATTGCACTGATGTGATTTGTGTCTCTCTTAACTGATGCATCTGTGTGTTCAGTAGCTAAAACTACACTGCCATGGTCGTGGGTTAAATATCTTATGTGCTAAAATGACTTTTGCATACTGTTGATGTAAAGCAGCCCTGCGCCCTGAGTGGTCACAGTTTGTGTTGAACTCTAACATATGTACTAACATACGCACTAAGCTCCATAATAAACTTTATAACTCAGATTCCCCTTGTGAGATGTGTAAAGCATGTGGTGTGTGTGTGTGTGTTTCTCGGCAGGGTCGTAAACTGCTCATCCTGGGCACCACCAGCAGGAAAGATGTCCTCCAGGAGATGGGTATGCTGGACACATTCAGCACCACCATCCACATCCCCAACATCTCCAGAGGAGAGCATCTCATGGAGGCTCTGGAGGTGAGAGCCACTGCACAGGCCAGGGGTGTGACAGGCCAACAGCAGCGGTCTGAGTGCAGAGAAAGGAGAGATTGAGATTTGGGGAGGGGCAGAGCGGGGGGGGAAAGGGGGCATTTTTAGAGAGAGAGAAAAATTATGAAAAGATGACCTGGCTAAGGTGAAGGAAAAAGAGAGATGATTGAGGAGCAGAAGAATAACGGAGAATTAGATTGACACTGTTTGAATTACTTCTCCTCAAAGCTGATAAAATAAATACTAAAATAAAGCACTGGGGTTAATCAACTTTGTCCCTGTAATAACCTTACTGGATTTTTTTTTTTTTTTTTGTATTTGGAAAAAATCTCATTCTGTAATGGCATTTGTGTGATTGCGTGTGACGTTAAGGGTGCGTCTGCTGTGTGGGGTTGCTGGTGTACACGTTTGCGGTGTTTTGTGATTTTAGCTGTGTTTTTCTTTCCCACTCTCGGCACGGGTCAGCTGCTGGGCGGCTTCCAGGAGAAGGAGCGTGCCGTCATTGCCAAGGAGGTTAAAGGCAAGGGCGTGTGGCTCGGGATCAAAAAACTCCAGATGCTGATCGAGATGGCCCTACAGGTGAGAGAGAGAGCGAGAGCGAGAGAGGGAGAGAGAGAGAGAGGGAGAGAGAGAGGGAGAGAGAGAGGGAGAGAGAGAGAGGGAGAGAGAGAGAGGGAGAGAGAGAGAGAGAGAGCGAGAGCGAGGGCGAGAGCGAGAAACTTCCATCACCTTGATGTCTAGACGGGTGACTGAGTCACGGCACTCGCACTAAATCATGTGTGGTTTGAGTCACTCTTTGGTTTTAATTATTTTCAGTCATGTGCCAAGTGATAATCAAAACAAGTCAATCCAGATGCTCCTCTCTCAGGCTGAGGCAAGGAGAACTCGCAAGTAAACAAGGGACCCCTTCCCATCCTCTGTATGCTCGATATCACGCAAACACACACACACACACACACACGAACAGGTCTCTTGGAATTTATGGCATTCAGCAAAAAGCTTAGTCTGCCTTCTACCTTTGTATCTGAATTCTTAACCCTTATGTCATTCTTCATCTATTATATTCACAAAATAAGGACATTCATAAAAGTAATAGAAATTATTTAACATTATTTTCTGTGCTATTCTTTTCTTTTTAATCATTTCTAAAACCGCTGTCATGTCTCAGAATTGTTATGCTATCATCCTTTTTAATTCTATAGAACATCTTACTTTTGCTGAGTGAGGAGATGTGTGTGATACTGATCATGGGCTAGCGTAAACTCATAATTTCCTAACACTTAAAATGTCTTTATTCAATAATGTTTGTTTTTAAAATGATACATAATACATTTTCACTAGTGCTGCAGTTTACAGAGGTAAAGACCAGTCTGTCATAATGTATCACACACGTGTGTCGCTTTGTTTTGCTCTGACTGCCGTTTGCTGTGGCCCGGTTTGTGGTAAATACTGTAGTGAGTGAGTTAGTTGTGTTTGTGCTCTGTTTATAGTGCTGTTTGTGCTGGGTAAAGTTCAGCAGTAATTCAGCGAGATTTCTTTTTTTGTTTTTCTGCACGCTCCACTGTAGTAGAGCTTGTATTTCTGTACTGTATTTTGCAGTTTAGTGGTAGTTTAACTGTGCATGACTTTTAGTGATAGTTGTGACTCTGTTTGTGCCAGGTTCTGTTGTTTACTAGTAGTTGTGGTTCTGTTTTCGCAAGCTGCTGTTATTTTAGTGGGACTTGTAGTTCTGTTTGTGCTGGATGCTAATGTTTAGTGGAAGCTGTAGTTATGTTTATTTTGGGCTCTGTAGTTAGGGGGACTTGTAGTTTAGTAGTTTTGCGGGAGCTGTAGTTCTTCTTGTGCAGGGTCCTGTAGTTTAGTGGGACTTGTAGTTCTGTTTGTTCTGTGTGTTGTAGTTTAGTGGGACTTGTAGTTCTGTTTGTGCTGTGTGTTGTAGTTTAGTGGGACTTGTAGTTCTGTTTGTGCTGTGTGTTGCAGTTTAGTGGGACTTGTAGTTCTGTTTGTGCTGTGTGTTGTAGTTTAGTGGGACTTGTAGTTCTGTTTGTGCTGTGTGTTGTAGTTTAGTGGGACTTGTAGTTCTGTTTGTGCTGTGTTCTGTGTAATTGCTGTGGTATGCACTAATGTGGCTGTGCTGAGTGCTTCTCCGAGAGGTATGAACTTGAGTTTGCTGGGACATGCTAAGCAAAGCCACGTTGCTCCAACCTGACAACCCTCCTTGTTCTTTCCTGTTTTTTCATCCCCTTTTCCTCTCATTCCCTCCTGTTCTCCCCAATAGTTTTGACAACTCATGCTTTAACTCCAGCAGCCACAGGCAATGTGGAGGATAAGTTATTACCAGTGCTGCCATTAATTTTCTCCAGTATTATGTCTAACCCTCAGACCTGTTCTACTCAGCAGTCTAACATACAGTACTGCTTCCAAAGGTATATTGGCCACTTAGCATTCTTTTCATAGACAGGACCACTCTACCATAAAATACCGCACACTCACAGACAGTGTTTTCCATGTCCAAATGATTTCTCCTGAGGAGGAGGAGGAGGAGGTGAAGGACAGGGTTGTCTATCACTCCTCACCACCCTTTAGCACCCTTGGGCCAGTTGTCAATGGGGCAGTCACCCCACACCCCCACCCTGCCCCGCCCCTCCTCTGAGTGGAGGCAGGTTCCCTAGGCCTGTGGATTTATCACCTGGTTCCGTCACCTCCTCTTCCCAACACTCCTCACCCATTTACAGCACCCCCTCCCCCATGACCGACCCCTCGGGGCTTTCAGAGAGGAGATGAGGCTAAAATCTTTGGGGGTGCCTCAGAACTTTCCAGAAAACTGGGTAATGCGGGGAATGTGGGGCAATGCGGCTGAAAGCTACTTTTTAATCTAACTTCCCTCTCTGTTCCTTTCTCCTCTCCCTGTCTCTTTCTCTCTTTGTGTTTGTGTGTGTGTGTTACAGATGCATCCTGAATACAGAGTTAACAAGTTCTTGGCACTGCTCAGAGAAGAAGGAGCGTAAGTTCTGTTCTAAACCTTTCACATTCCTCCTCTAGCCTGAAATGGACTGCACCAACTTGTCATGTGTTCCACCTCTCCTTCACTCGCTGTTTTTTTCCACCTTGTTGCTCCTTTCCCTGTTTTTTCTCTGCAGGTTGGGTTCTGATAAACATGTGACCATTTAAGTCCATATTCCCAGAGCATAGCCAAGCATACGCAATGCTTCACGGTAAGATTTACATTAATGTAAAGGTTACATTATGTTTAGCACATATAATACACAAATTATCGCCAACGGTACAGAGTGCAGAAAAAAGCGAAACTTTTTTTTTTAACCACACTTAAAATTTCACACCAGCATAAACACAGTGTTCTTTTTGGCCATGTGTTCTGCTCAGCATTTCCCACAATGAGGGGTTGGATCAGTGATACTGGGACAGTTTTATTTATTTATTTATTTATTTTACGTAAAAGCTCTCTCTCTCACACACACACACACGCACACACACGCACACACAGAGTTCCAAGATTCCAAGAAAAGTGTCAGCTCTTCTGCACCTTTTACTGACTGGCTTTCTGAAGTATTTGTTGCCTTTGGCAAAATTGGTTTGACGATGGAACATTTTTCTGATACCATGTCTGTTCTCTACAGTGTCAGAGGAGCAAGTGCCCAGTATGAGAGCGTGTGTATGTATGTTGAGAAGAGAGAGGTCTCTGTCTCCAGCTCTCCATTCATTGCACTGTCCAACTCGCTGCATGTTTCCGTGGTAACTATGAGGCGCCACCTCCTCCACCTGCCGAACACCAGCTATGCTCTGGAGTGGGTCGATTTCAGGGCCTGTCACACCGCAAGCTCCATCATCCTACAAAGCTTTATTCCAGCTCCACTGAAAAACACCCTGTATTCACAGACCTGCTAACTAATGAAGGTCAACTCTAGCTTTTGGAGAGTGGAGTCAGATTTGTCAGATAATTGTGATAACTGGATCTTTCAGAAGGATAGATTTTCGGGGTGAGCGCCGGCGAAACCTGGCCAACTGGACGAAAAAAATGTACACTGTATCAGTTCTTTGTGTGTTTGGTTTTAACAGTAACTTCTGTTGATGGGTAGGTCTTGAGATGTGTGCAGCTTTGTAGATGTTTTGTGTGTACATTGACATGACATATGTGTTTTGTTGTATGCACTCACTATGTTTTGATAAATTTGCATACACATTCCAAAACCTCATAGCCCTGTCCCTTCTTTCTTAATATTTCTAACTGAGCTCTTTGTCTGCTTGTGTTGGACTTGTTTGTGTTTTATGCGGAAAAAGTGCTAATGATCTTAATGTAGATGGACTAAAACACTGAGGGGTCTCTCTCTCTGTTTGTAATATGTATCTTTTGAGGCTACCTGTTTTATAAACATTAATAAATATTAACTTGATATCGATGGCTGTCCACTAGTGGGGAGCAGGTCAGCTGAAGCCCTGAACAACAAAATAGCCTTTTGATATAATTTGTTCTAACTGATAAGTTACTTCTACATTATAAAGTAGTGCTTACAACTACTTTATACGCTAACGGTTAATTATGGAAAATCAGCTGAGAGCGATGTCTCTAAGGATTGAGATCATTAGAAACCGTTGCCAGGGAACTCTGCATTAGAGCAGTTCTGGTTCGTATTGAATCGTCCAGAATGTAGGCGCGAACCGAACAACTTCCCAAAAGGAAAGGTCTATTGCAATGTCTTAACCATTATTACCTAGTAATTAGCCCAGTTAACTAGTGCCTTAAAACACGTAATTTATATTCTCGTGCAACCTATTTAACAAGCAGAAAACAAAGCACGTGATAATTAACGAACATTACTGCAAAATTCTAACGGAATTTTTCTAACTGAAATTTTTGACAAAGCACAGGTAATGGCTATCAGAAAGTTACAACGGAGTATTAGGGCCACACTGAGGGAAAATAATTCTGATATTTAGAGAATAAAGTGGCAAGATGAAAGTCGTCATGTAACGAGAATAAAGTCGTAATTTTACGAAGAAAAAAGGGCGGGAAACGTAGTTTTTAAGAAAACATCTTACCAGCAACCAACAAAATGGGCGACAGGACAGTTAATCACACCCTGAGCCGGCTCCTGGGAACTGCTGTTTCAAAATTCAAGATTCAAGAAATTTATTGTCATTGTACAAGGACAACGTCGTGCTGTGCCACACACATCAAAGTCCTGACATGGTAAGGTGGTGCTGATGTGCCAAAAGATTAAGTATTTCGTTATTTGTGAAACCTATACTAAAGTATAATTTCACAAGATGCTCCACGTTCCTCGTTTTAACGCAGGCGATTGGCAGCTCTTCTGATATTTCCCCTCTAAAATAACACGTAGCCTAAAATTACGACTTTATTCTCCTTAAATAACGACTTTATTCTCGTAATATTATGACCTTTTTATCAATCACGACTTTATTCTTCGTAAGTACGACTTTACTCTCTTAAATTACGACTTTATTCTCGAAATCTCAGAATTTTTTCCCTCAGTGTAGCCCTAGCCGTAGACGGTTAGCCACTATGGCAGACGTTTGATATTTTTTCCCCCCTGTAACCACAAAACAAGGAGCCAAGACCCCGAAACTACAGTTCCTACCGGATCTGAGTTTTGTGTACCGTTTCAGGTGTTTACTAGAAGCGTATTTTTTATGTTTTATATTTTTATTTTTATTATTTTCCCCCCATGTTCTCTTATGCACTCTACCTTTTTTTAATCTCTTATTTTCTATGTTTTATCTGCTCATTTGTAATGCACTTTGAATTACTAATGCGCATGAATTGTCCTGTATAAATAAACTTGCCCTGCCTTGCCTTGTTCCTGGACCCACTAAGGGCTGACCATGATCGGCTTTGAAGATGTTACTGGCGACCACCACAAAACGGGCAGTTGGCCGGTGCAACTGTATTTAAAGCTGGCCTAAAGAGGGTAAGGAAACTAATTTTGGTATAACAAATAAGAAAAATTAAAAAGTTCTTTTGTGATAAAGTACTATAGTTCCTTAATCACACCTTCAAGAGAAAGTGTGTTTTGAACAGAAAATCGAAGCCCCTTTTGTGAAGCCCCTTCCATTATGTTTAGCTTGAAAACGCCATAAAAGAAAAGCTCTGTATGTGATTGAGGTTTGTTACAACCAGCCTACTGCAGTGACAAATGATGCAGTACTATCCTTTAATAAATGGACACCCTAACGTCTTCCCCAGTGTCTCTGTTCCCGTATTTCTCATATGCAAAATATCCATATTCTACTCTGTCTGTACAATATATAAGTGTCACGTTTACGGGCCCTCAGTGAAGTGTATATGTATTTGAAATGGCAACCACGGAAGAAGAATATTCTAAACACAAACCATATGCACTGTAACTGCATCACACACACTAAGCCTCAGTTACAAGCCTGAAATGTCAAGCTTTTTGCATGAACGTAGGTTGGTATGAGGACTTGTGAGTAAATTCTGCCTGCAGCTGCTTCAATAAACAGTATGAAAAATAAACTGATTTTTGTGTGTGTGTGTAACAGGTGTAAAACCACGCACATGACGCTCCATTTAATGCTTTGTCTCTATTTGAGTTTGCATCTTCCAGAGCCAAAAATGGAGAGTGTTTAGTTCATGGTCAGAGGTGTGTGGTCATAGAAGCTGACTGAACCAAAATGGCGCTGCAGCACTCAGCATGTCTGCCTGGTCATGTGATTTTCCTTGTGTACTCTGTTATGTGCTGTTGCGTTCGGGATAGGCTGAGAGCCAGTGTGTGAGAGTCAAGCCAGTAACTTAGAGCAGGCTGTTTCCTTAGCCATAAAACTGATGGAAGTCTTCAAATTATAGAGTAGATATAGACATTGTAATGAGCTGAGGATGATGAGAAAGACTACCATTTATTAAGCTGTGTTGGGAAACTCACAGATGGCACCGTCACGTGTGCCACTATTGAGAAAATAAGTTAAATAGTGTTATTATATGTAATGCATATTTAAAAAGAGGGTGTAAAATATCTCAGCTTACATACAGTCTAGTGTAATGTTTCCAACAGGAGAAAAAAAGCAAGTTAAATGCCAGGTTAAGAAGCGAAAGCAAGAGACAGACAGTCGGTCTTCAAATATATAATCTTAGTTCAGACATACAGATATATACAATGTATAATAAATAATATTTATAAAAACATAACATTTCAGATTATAAAATAAAAAGGGAATTATTAACTTTAAAACTTTTTGTACAAAACTTTGGATATAGCGACAGGGGGTGGGGAGAAACAGAGAGATGCCCGTCTATGTGTGGGCACTTTGAGGGGGTGACGTAGGCGCATAGCTATGGCACAGCACTAGGGAGCCTACGTTAATGTCTACCTTGTGTTTTCGTTGTTAAACATAATTAATGGGAAGCAGGTAAGACTGTTGGAACATGTCACACGGAAAGCTCTAGAAGTCTTTTTCATCACTGTGAACCTGCTCTTCCCTCCTTACCAACCATCACACTAACACACACTGCTCTTCCCTCCTTACCAACCGTCACACTATAACACACACTTCTAGCCTAGGTCAGGACACCCCCACTCACCACCCCCCCTCTCCAAAAAAGCAGCTACATACTCTCCATTATTTTTCTTTTTTCACAAAACCTCCCATTTCTCTGCTCCTTTACTACCGTCCATTGGCTGTTACTCTCTCTTTTTCCACCACGTCAGAGATCAGAGAAAAGTGGAGTCAAGGTAGTTTCAGGGGCGTGTTCAAGCGCAGTGTTATGCATCTCTTGATAATTATCATCTCTATAATCCCTACCGTTAGTATGCTTTCATTAGTAATTTCGTAAGTGCAAAATCAACATCATATGCACATGAACCCAATGTGTTTGCGAGATTTCATCACCTCGTGGTTGGATGAACTCCCTGACCCTTGTCTTCATGTTTTCATCAAGATCGTGTGTTGACAGTTTGTTTTTACAAACACTGCTTCAAATAGTCTGTGTGACCTCTGAGGAGAAAACTTAAAAATGATAATTTTCCAGAATACTACAGTCACATTAAGATGAATGTGTTCACCCAGTGTTTGATCTTTTCAGTGTTGTGTTCTTACCCTCAAACAGCTGTGTAGGTGGAGATTTGATTTATTCCGCTGACTGTGAAAGCTGACTTTCCAAGATCCTAACGGACAGTGTTGATGGCTGGACTCTGTGTGAGTGTATGAGGCTAATGTGTGGTCTCTTACACCCTCACTGTTTTCAGGTGTAGGGAAGGTCATTTTGGCGTCTTTGAATGTAGATATCATTGCCGGAGGAATAAGTCTAACCCCAGACTAAAGAGTTGGTTTAAGGTAAGAACACAACGGTGAAAAATAAGACAAACATTAAACTTTATGTTTAGCTGTTGCATTGGTCTTCCTGTCTGATGTATATTTGTCAGCCAGCAGTTATATTGACTGTGTCAAATGAAATGCATTTCTTTTCTTATTTAAATACAATGAAGGATTGCAGACATGATCAATTTTACATGAGTATGGAAGCCTACAGAGTGTGAGTATGTATGAGCAGCACAGGAAACCCAGCTCAGGGTTTATAGAGATTTTAGTGTCCCGTGAACAGTGACTTGTCTCTTCCTGCACATGTCCTCTGCGTATCGTCTTTCTGTGCATACCTTCAGTTCAGACACCCCCACCTCAACTGATGTTTAAGAAGTGCAGGGCTATGCAATGGGCTTGCAGGTTCTCCAGCATACCTCCCAGACATGCAGGAAGCGCAGTTCTGTTCTACAGTTCTGGAGTGGTACATGAAGGACAGGGTTGGGAAAGCAGGCAGATTGCATCAGTTCAGTAGTCAGGCAGGGTAAAGGAGACCCAGTACCACCTTGGGCTCGGTGTGTTCAGTAGTTAAGTGGGAGGAACCCCCCCCCCCCCCCTCCCCTTGGTCTTTCATGTCTTCAGTGTCAGAATGTGTTGGACAGGGGCTGTGCTCAGGTAGTGTTTCCACCTTGGGGCACAGCGGTGTGAGATGATTAGAGAGATTGGGTGACAGCTGAGAGAGACTGTGTAACCTCAGGAGTTTGTTCTAATATCTGGGATCTATGTAATGTAGTCATCTGCTTCACTGTCTGGATGGTTTGTATATGTACCTGACAATACCTTTTGGGTGAAATCAATTAAAAAGGGTCAGGAATGATAAGCTTGGTAACGAGGATTCTCCCATGAGCATCTTAAAAGTTCCAGTACACAAGTGCCTTTACCCATTGTGTGTGTATGTGTTTGTCATTTTGGGGGTGTTTGCATGCTCTGTTCTTTCGCTCTTTCTCTCCTTTTCTCTCTGTGTGCATGTGTCTTTCTTGTCTTCGCCAGCCTCTCACTTACACGTGTGCACATCATAAACACGCACGCATTCCTGGCAGCTGACGTAGCAGCACCAGTGGAAAATGCAGTGGCATTTCTCCTTACGTTTCTCAGTTCGAGTGTTATGACCACGGCCGCAGCACAGCAAGTCACAACCCTCGATTCCATGGGATGACACGTTGCAGATGCGGTCGTGCGTGCCGAACGAGCCGGTCTCTGGGTTGGGCTCGCAAAAGTTGGGTGAACCCTCATAGTAGACCAGGTCACGTTCAGTGGGGTGCTTGAAGATGGTGTACTTGGCACGCAGTGTCTCCACCCAGCCACGGGACTCCCTGTGCTTCTCCACCACCATCTCTGAAGCGCTGTCGTACTTGTCTTTCAGGTAGTCGCCCAACAGTCGGAAGTCAGGCTGCGCCCACCAGCAGGTCTTCACTTCACAGCTGCCCGACAGGCCGTGGCACTTACAACGCAGGTGCATATTCTCCAGGATAGTCTGATGGACAGAAGAGGACACAGAAAAAGAGCAAATTAAAGGAAAAGTGTTTTGAGATTGTAACAGCGAGGATCCTTAGCTGTGCCGTAAAGGAGCGTATGAGGCTGTCGGTCGGCTAATTCAGATTTTGGCTGTCTGTTCGATTCTGCTTCTGAAAAGACTTTGCTGGCAACATCTTGAAACTCAACTATTATATCCAGCAGACTTGATCAACTCACCCATGGATGACTTTGTTTTGCAGTAGCTGAGAACAATGATAATGATAACTAACCTCCATCCTTCAATGCCCAGGTTAATAAACGGAGTTTATGGAAGTAAGGCTAAAAGCTGATTAACTGTAGTAATGACGTGTGTGCAATGCACTGAGGTGTACTGAGGCAGGGTCCTGATGCATTGTCAGGTCAGGCCATGCAAGACCCACCTACACAGCCCAGAGGACAGGCTACCCCCGCCCCCCCCCCCAGTCTCAGCTGAGGTTAGAGTCTGAGTTTGGCGCAGGCTACAGGTGTTGTACAGCTGCTCAGCTCTCAGGCAGGTTCTTGCAATTCGCAGCTAATTCCCTCTCTGAATGTCTCTGAAGTCCCGCTCATGTGAGGACGCCAGTGGCACTCTTTGGATTTGTTTTGGTTTGTTTGCTTTAATTCCCTGTCTATATTTAGCCGCTGAATTCCCCAGCTGTGGCGGAAGGCAGGTGTTTATGGCCCCTGGGGGCCAGTCTGAAGGCCTCTGACATCACGTCCTGAACTCGTCAGGCCCCGGGCCTCTCCTTAGGACCTCCCAGAGACAATGGAGCGTGAAAGGCAGGTGGAGCTGCCAGGGTCCTGACAGGGGCTGCCTGTCTGATTGCCTGCTCCTGTGGTCTCTCCCCGCTCCTGTCAAGCCCGAGATCAAAAGCTTGCCTTGTTGCCGTGTGGTCCCTCCAATTGCCTCTTAGCACTGCGAGACCTACTGGATTCCCCTTCTGAGCCCTGACAGCATCAGTGACATGCTAAATCCAGACCTCCTGCCAAATTTTTATCTCCCTCCCTCAAAAAACCACTACCTGGGTTTACTCGTCTGTCACGGAATGTAAGATATGAGAAGCACGAGAGGATCAAGGAGGGTAATTACCCCATAATTTCTCATGGAAATGCCACTTTTCAGGTTAAAAGTCTTTCTTAACGTGCAGATCAGACCATTTTTGATGGTGTGTCCGTCACGCATTAACACCTTGTGAACTGCGGCTAAGACCTACCCTGGAGTTGTACAAGCACATCTTTGTTCATTGTGCTGGGAATGTATATGACTTTACTTGTTTTGATTGTTGTTTGCTGCAGGGCTCTGTGATTTATTACTGGTTTCTTTTTGTGTATTGACTAATATATGAGTGGGATTGCGTGTAGCCATTACCAAATCCATTTTTGTGTGCAGTGGGTGGCAATGGCATAGTGGTTAGGAGACTGGCACAGTAATTGTAGGAAAATTAGGAGCTTTGTACTAAAGAGTGTCTGGGCAAAATTTCCCCACCGACAGTTAACCGCTAACATTCCTTGCAAGGCAGGGGGACCCAAAAAGTTCACCCTGTAAATATGAATCGTCTGAGATGGACAAATCAGTATGTAAGTCACTCTGGATAAGACGATGGATGGTGAATAAAGGCATGTGCCTGTACTGATGAATGTTTGTATATGTACACATGTGGTGGAATGACTTTATACACTCATACGTGTGCATGATGTTTGTGCCTGTACTGATGAATGTTTGTATATGTACACGTGTGGTGGAATGACTTTATACACTCATACGTGTGCATGATGTTTGTGCCTGTACTGATGAATGTTTGTATATGTACACGTGTGGTGGAATGACTTTATACACTCATACGTGTGCATGATGTTTGTGCCTGTACTGATGAATGTTTGTATATGTACACGTGCGGTGGAATGACTTTATACACTCATACGTGTGCATGATGTTTGTGCCTGTACTGATGAATGTTTGTATATGTACACGTGCGGTGGAATGACTTTATACACTCATACGTGTAGTGGAATGACTTTATACACTCATACGTGTGCGTAATGTTTGGTCTCTCACCATACGCCCTGCCTCGTTGTTGTGCCGATTCATGGCAGAGCGGGCATCCGGACGGTTTTCGCGGGCATCCGCGAACTCTCGGGACACCAGAACCCCAAATTCGGCGTCCTCGCTGCAGCCTCCCCACTTCCACCCCTCCCCTGGAGGGCCTTTGTGGTGGGAGTCACAGCCGCACATAGTGGAGGTCCCCTCTGCACATGATCGCGTCACTGCGTATGCCACACCAGCCGAAGCAATCGCATGAACAAACGCAGATTCCCTGGTAGCTAGAGAGAGAGAGAGAGAGAGTATTTTGTAAAATTCCTCGATATTTAAATAATAAATATCTGTTATTTATCCACTCACTTACATTGCTGTGAGGATTTTGGTGTGTATGTGTGTATAAGAGAGGCTATCCGTTCTGACGGTCTTGTTTAATGGTTGGTAAGGTTTCTCGGTTTTATATGTTGGAAAGTATCTGGAGGCCACAGATCATTTTCCATAATGCATTCTGAAATCCTAAAGCAGTGTGGCAGTGCCCTGTTGCTCAGAACTACTCTCTTTTGACAGGACAGACCAATTGTTGGTCTGTCATTTGCGTCTAATGCTGGCTGAGGTTTTTCAGCGACACACTGTCATCTGAAAGGTGTGCTTCTTTCTGTCTAGATAATGTTTCAAATATGTTTTTTTTTTCCTCTCTGTCTCTCTGTCCCCCTCCCCTTCTTAAGCTCAGTACCCTGAGGACATGTGTGAAAGCCAACGGTAAGACTGCGTGCTTTCTTTCAGAAGGCATGTGCTGAGAGATGGTATTACACCTCTTTGAACGTAACAGCTTATTATGTAACCAGACACCATTGTTTCACAATCACAGCACACTTACTATGGCTCTCTGGCTTCTTTACCCTCCTCTCTCCCTATCTCTGTCCCATAAGAGCAAATCCACAGCTACTGTAAAACCACTACATAGTCCCTCTCTCTCTGCCATAGGCATCCTCTTTCATTAAAGCCCTGTGGACTCAACGACAAGGACGTTTTCCCATCTACGGCACCTGACGTGAAATGAATAATCCTCCACCACTTTCTCAGTTCAGGTGTGTTTGCCCTTGAATGAAGATCAGTGCTGTGGGTGCCAAGGATTTGAGCTGAAAACCATCTCTCTCCAGAATATGTGAACTCTTAGAGACAGTGGTTTTCAGAACGAGGCCCAGTTTGTGGTGTCCAAGAAGGATTTATATGGTGTAAGTTAATCCTCTGAGCTTCACTGTGCCAGCCCATTTAGAATACATAGGGAAGAATGCTGTGTGTGTGGTGGGTTCCAGCATTTGTGTGGGAGTGTGAACAAAAGTTGAGCACTGTTTAATTCCTAAGACGGTCCTTACATCACCATAGTTTTACAACACCTTTTCTTTTCTTTTCTAATAAACATGTGAATTGCTTGTGGTACATTTTGAAAGTATTGTGTCAGATATAATGAGTCTGATATAATTGGCTGAGTAAAGAGAACGAACCATTCTGATTGGTTAGATAGCACTGTAGACAACGTAGGTGTATTAAAGTAACAGAAGGTAAAAGCGCCATTGATTTTGATGGCTGGTTCACTTTAGACATGTCTTAGTTTAGGAGAAGAGCTGAGGAATAGCCCAGTGATGTCACAGAACAGGTAGTGGACCTTTAACATAGGCATCACCAGACTGCTCAGCCTCACTGTAATCTATAGCTGTGTTTTACTGAAGGAACTACATCCTCTTCAGGGCGGTTTTGTCAACAACTGACATTCCTGCTGTGTCATGAGAAATGCAACCCTCTCTTGAGAGATTTCAGTGTGATATCTGAGATACTTTCTCACTTCATCCTCTCTCAAAGAGGGAGTTTGTACTTATATGTATGATGTACTTTTGATTCTGGAAACATGTTAAGTAAAATGATGCTGTTAGTAAACAGAAGCTAATGGAGAGGAAGTTGGCAGTGGCTTAATGCTAAATACATGATAATAATAAAAGTATAATTTTCCTAATTTTACTGCATCAATAACAACACTTTTACAGATGTTAAGGTTGGGTTGTTTGGCTGTGAACTCATTTTGTTCTGTTACATACATGTCTTGTGAGAATTTGGTGTGATGCAGCTCTTCTTCCCGTGGACTGTCCCATTTTGAATAATTTAGCAATAAAACCCACAGAACTAGCTTCCCGGTGGGACACATATCAAGTATAGCAGTGGCCCCTCAAATAAAACACGGATAATGGAAGCTCCTAGTGTAGTGGTTATTTCCTTGATAGTGTTAGAATGTTCCTTCTTATGCTACCTCTGACGTAGTTAATCAGCTAGTTATTTAATAATGTGTAACTTGACTGACTGATTACAAGAGTGTTTGTGCCAGGCTCTACCAACAAAATAGGGGTCTTTTCAGGCTCAACAACTAAACTCTAGATTATGTTGTTAACAAATCTGATCTTGAACATCTGCTGAATGAAATATCACAGTAACTTCCACTGCTTTTCCACCTTTTATGAGTCTACTGATCCAGCTCCCTCTCCTTTGGTACCACTGTGGCAAAAAGAGCAAGCAAAGTACACACACACACACACACACACACACACACACACACACACACATACACACACACACACACACACACACATACAAACACACACACAGATACACACGCACGCGCACACACCACACACACATACACACACACGCACACAGACACACACACACAGACACACACGCGCGCACACACACACACACATACACGCACACACTTTTTCTTTTTTTCTCTGGCTGTGTGTTTGGGCACACACCTCTTTGGGTGGGAGCGGAGAGGGAGGCCCAGTTAGTGCTGGCAAACCCAGCTGGGTTCACCACAACAGGGGCCTGGGAGCACTGGGCCCCAGGAGCTCTGGCCAAGAGCCAAAGGGAATGCAGCTCTCACTACCTGCTGGGCCGATGAATCCGCCTTTGTCTCCCTGGTGTCACACCATATTATCCAAACAAAAGGCCAGGCAGCACCCCCACACCCCCAAAAACCCAGTTCAACGCTGCCCAGAGCTGGGGCTGGCATTCCCTGAAGGATCCCCCCCCCAGTGCACCCACCCCCTCCCCAACACACAAACACACACACCACACTATCTCTGTCACACAATCTCTGTCGCACATACACACACACATATATATATATGAACACATACACACACACCGACACAGCCACTACCACCCTCTTTCTCTCTCTACAGCTTGTCAGCCACCCAATCATTTCCTCTCCTTACAGGAGCCCTCTCGACACAAGCTACCCACACACCCCAAAACCTCTCTCTCAGTTTGTTCTAGTCTCTTTCTCTCTATTTCTGTTTCAGCCACTGACCCCTCCTCCTCTCTCCGCTCCTCCACCTCGTCTCTGTGCAGAGGGGAAGGCTGGGAGATTCTCTTTCACTCTGTTTTCATGACACAGTCAAAAGGGCGTGTGAATGGGGTGTCCGTGGGAGCCGGGTGTTCACAGGGACACTGAGACAGCTCACAGCAGCCTTCACGCACAGTAGGGGTTGAGCTCAAACCCCCCCCCCCCAGTTCCTTTCTGTTACTTGTAATCTCATTTGGCCTCTCCTGTCTCTCTCTCTCTCTCTCTCCCTCGTTTTCAATTTAGTCACTCTTCCACTTGTTTCTGACGAAGAGGATAGCCAGTCAGATTCCAAACACTCTTCTGAATCATCAGGAAATTGAAGGTCTTCCACTATCTCAGAACTCACTCAGAACTATCTCAGAACTCACCCTCAGGAACTTCTGCGTTCAATTTTTAGTGCACTTTTCCCTCCCATCTTGAGGTATAAAAATCAAAACTGTTTTAACGACTGTGCTCTTTCGCTCTTGTTCACTTCATGGCGTGTGCCTCAGGCCTGTTTACAGATGGGTGGCTGTGGTGTATTTCCCAAACACCATCCAAACATTTCTGGGAAATCTTACCGTAAATGAGCCTTGAAAACTACGCCAATCAGCACACGTATCTCTCTTGTGTCTTTGCTTCATCACGAGATGGAGGCTGGATAAGCTGTCAGCCCTTCCATGGGCACTTGTCTAATTATTTGTTTAACATGTCAAAATATAGCAACATTCCTTTCATTCAGTAATGACTAGCCTGGGGCCGACGACTCCTGCACAAACCAATTAAATGTTCCAAATCTCTCTTCTGTATCTCATTTAATGCACTTTATATCAGTCAATCTCTTCCATCAGAACGTATCAGTCCCAGACCAAGGATTCCATATTTCTCCACACCTGCCTCAGCTAAAGTAGGGCTTTATAATCAGTTTATCAGTTAAACCAGAGGCAGGTTTGTGTTGCGGTGGAGCACGAATAAGACAGTTCCTGTGAGTGAGGTGGAATACAGAAGCCCTGTCTGACTGCGTTGGCACTGAGCGTGATGTTGTTATGGTGTAGTGACTAAGTTATTGGAATGACATCACCATACCTTTGTCAAGGACAGGACCGAATATGGCCAGATTGTCTTTGATGGTGGTACAGTTCCAGCGGCGCCCACGAAACTGGTGCTGGCACTCTTGGATGCCCAACTTAACGCCTTCGGCCACACTGGGCATGATCTCAATGTAGTTTCGACAGAAGCGCAGCTGCTTGGGCACCAGGCCAGGAATGGAGCCGCACAGGATGGGTTGAGAGCCCAGAGATGAGTACTGTTGCCCCAGGGCCAGGGACCTGCAACAGAGGGTGAGAGGGGGAATGCCGTGGATTAGACCCAATCTGCTCCACCCTGCTCAGGGTACATGTGTTGGCTGAGTACCCCTTCATCTGGAGAGCTGTAGATCTGCTATTGACGTTGATTGTGGCACACTTACTGAATTCTGCTACTCAGTGGAAGCAGTCAAATGTTAGGGAGTCCAACTGTGGGACTGCCTGTTTAAAGAGAGCAGAGCAGCTAGTCTGACATGGGGCTTAAAGAGTGAATGAATGTTTAGGGTGTAGGGGAGCATTTTTGTGAGTATTAAGGGGCAGAGCCATAACAACAACAGCTGACAAAATTCTTGCCTGACCATTATTGTAATACCATGGAGAATATTTGCATCCCACAAAAATAGCCTTGTTGAACTTGAATTTTCAAACTTTTACATTGCGTGTTCTTGGAACGTAAATTACGGGCCCAAGATTTTTGAAATCTAATTTCACACAGATGTCAGTCCATGAGATTGAACACTAAAAAATCAACAACATACTTATCCAGAATTCAGAGAAGTTCAGAAATTGAAACTGAGATCGAGAGTTTACGTGGGATTGTTCCCAGCTGTTGAGTTAATATATTTATTGATGTGACATTAAAATCCATCTAAACGGGACACGTTTGGGAATTTCTCCAATCATCCTGCCTTATCCTCTTGACCAATGACTAGCACAGCCTCAGAGTGGTTAATATCTCACAAAGCCTTCTCTCTCTGCACATTAGCAGTCACCCTAACACACCTGGCTCTCTACGCCGGATGAAAAGTACTAATGCTCTTGTCTTTGTTCCCTGGCAATGAACTCACCAGCCTGCATGTTTGGGGAGTGCTAGATCGCACAGTGTCTGAACTGTGGCTGACAAGAGGTGTCCGTGTAACCTCGCTTTGCCCCATGCATATGCCTTCGATGCTGCACTAAGACACGCCAAATCTCACTCATGGCCAACAGCATTAGAGTTGCACTTAGGTAATTAATTTTAATTGCTTCTTTTTCAACCCCGAGATAACGAAAGAAGAAACAACTAGCAACAATGTTTGCTATGTCCGTGTTTTAACATGCTAACTGTTATGACAGGTTTAAACAAAACTGCACCATCTCCCTCCCAAAGGCTCCTTTCATGGGATTTTTTTTTCTTTACACTGTTATTGTTTATTCACTTACATGTGCTGCATTCTAACACTCTCACCCTGTCTCTCTGTCTCTCTCTCTCTCTCACACACACACACACACGTGCACGCCTGAACCCTTCTTGTCCCCCACCCTCGAAGAGATAATCAGCTTCGTATTCGGTGTCATAAATTCTACATGTTTCACTGAGCATACCTGGAAAAAATCCAGTAGTGAGGAAAAGGAATCTATCAAAAGTTTCACCAAGCTCATCACATCGCTGACAGGACGATTAAATCCGTTTGGGCCTCGCCAGGAACCCAGTCTGGATCCAAACTGCAGCACCACAGACATTCTGATAACACTCAGAACCAATGATGGTCACGCAGTTTATTGTCAAGAAATCTATCAAGGTCTGTGCCTGGGCATTTTATTTTTCTGGTCAGCTACAAGCATTGATTCCGTGTTTGTGTGTGTGTATATGTGAGTGTGTGTGTATGTTTGTGTTGATGTACAGGTACACAGAAGTGACAGAATGTAGTCATTTCAGAGCTATGTTTGTGTGTGTGTGTGTGTGTGTGTGTTTGTGCATTTGGGCTCCAGCTTTGAATTACCATTTTTTGGCACAGAGACGCAGACACACAGATACAGCAGAGGTAGGGACTGATTATCCCTGCAGGCAACAGAAGGATTGTGGGTAAACAATCAGCATTGATGAGAGCTTCACTCACAGTGATGACCTCACACCCACCTACCCCCTCCAAACCCTGGGGGTGCAACCCTATCGCCACGGCAACCTTTCTGACAGACGAGTGCCGCATTGCTCTCCCACCTAACACAAAAGCTCAAGGGCTGAAGTCAGAGGAAAAAAATTCACCCTCTTTTTTTCTCTTCTCCTTACCTGATCCCCCCCCCTATACATGTTCTGTTTTTGATGTGCTGGTGAACACAGGTATTGTTAGGGAGCCGCCCGTGATCAGAGCAACCCAGGCCGGGAGGACGTGGAGGGGGGGGGGGGTTTGCTTTTAGTGTTACCGAGCTCTCTCAAGGCCTGGAGCTTCAGTTATGGACCGGCTGAGGTAAAGCTGTGGCCGCTCTGCTTTGATACCCAATACTCTCATCAGCTGGGTGTGTACTGGGGGCCTGACAGTTCCCTTAGCAGCCCAACACCAGTATGAGTGAGTGAGTGAGAGAGAGAGAGAGAGGGACACAGAGTATATGTGTTTGTGTATGTCGGAGAGGGAGGTGGTACACCCAAAGAAATCTTGAAAACACAGTTGTGAATGTGACTGATTGTGTGATTGCCTTCATCAGCTTATAAACATGACAGGATTTGCTCACAGACAACTACAGGAGTGAAAAGTGGTAGAAAAAAAACTGCCCTTGCATGTGACTGATAGATCTGCTACCTTCAGTTCTCTCACCCATACAGTTTAAGGGCAGTTGTTCCTTTGTGTCTGTCCTGTCAGTTATTGTTTTAGAGGTGTAATTACCAGGTTAGCTAGCTGAGTATCTGTCCAGTAATTTCTCCTCCGTGCTGATGAGTGAAGCTGAGGATGTTGTGGTTGAAGGGAAGTGTCAATGAGAGCAGAATAGTTTTTTTTCTCTCTCTCTCTTTTTTCTTTTCCGGCGCAGTTACCCATCCTTCATGCCCTTTGTTCAGTTAAGCGCTGCTGACACAGTGGTTTGAGTTCTGACATGTGGATTCATCTGATTAAGTCAATTACCAAAACCACATAGCACTTTAGTATGGATGCCTGCGTGCTCAGACAGCCCCGCGCTCCGCTCCTGCATCACTCTGCTTTGCTTTGTTTTCTTTTGCGTTTTTTTTTTTTTGTGTGTGTGTGTTGTTTTGGTTTTTTTTATGGGAGTCTTGCGCATCGGTGGCTCTGAAATGGATGAAAGAGGATGTCCCGGGCTGTTTCTGGCTGGTTTGGGCTCCGTGCGAAGGAATGAGTGAGAGAGAGACTGAGGAGGGAGATGCCAGGCCTGCTGGTATGTGTTTGTGTCATAGATTCACACAAACTGCGGTTTATCTGCACTCATTTAGACTCACTCAAGTGAACAGGTAGCACCAACAATGAGGTCATGCCAGTGACGAGCAGACCTACGGGGAATCCACCACAGTGACACAAACACACGGAGGAACTCCAGGGTGTCACAGGTGCTTGTCTGTGCAGGTTGGAGGGCCACTTATAGTTGGCAGGCACTCCTTCAGTTCATTTTTTGGGGGGGGGGGGGGGCAATTGGTGATTTGGGTGCTACGGGAGAACATGACGCAGACTCATGGGCCATTGCAAACCACAGCTATGTGAGAGATGAAGTAAGGGCCTCCTCTCTCTCCGTCTGTCTGTCTGTCCGTCTGTCTGTATATCTCTCTCTCTCCTTTTCCCTATGAAATGACTCTCTCCATCTGTCTGTCTATCTCTCTCTCTCTCCTTTTCCCTATGAAATGACTCCACTCTTAACAGCTTCCAATAAGCCATTGTCATAGCCACCCCGTAAGTCATTTCTTTCAGAGAGACAGACCACTTCACTCTCTATCTCTCTCTCTCACTCACTCACTCACTCACTCACTCATTCACTCACTTACTCACTCACTCACTCACTCACTCACTCACTCACTCACTCACTTTTGGTCTCTCTCTCTCTCTCTCTCTCTCTCTCTCTCTCTTTCTCTCTCTCTCTCTGTCTAGAGGCTAAAGAAACTAGAAGCCTTTTGAACTTGTCAGTTTATTACCTTTGACCCCCTGCGGCCCTTGAACTAAATGCTTTGTTTAAGCAGTTTTAAAGTTCATTACTGGGCCACACACTGACCCTCCATCCCAGGCCTCAGACATGTCAGTGTAAGGTCACCTCACACCCCAGGCCAGTTCCCTCTGCTCTCTGAAGGCTTCTGCCTTTACACAGGTGACTTTGATTGTCTTCTAGTGTAATTAAGCCAAATGTGGGAGAAACAATATTTATTCTCACAGACTGGGACGCTCCCATCTACTGGGTCCTTCCCTTACCTATCTGGTTATTTGTGTTGTTTCCATGGACAGCGTACGATTGGTGTAGCTGGCTTTGCCCACTTGAAATAATTTAGCAGACTTTGCCCACTCCAGACCAGGTTATGACAGACAGGGTATCTGTGGTCCTGAGGATGATGTAGTTTGGCCTTTAAGTTTCCAACCTTTGTCAAACCCAAAGAAACTCAATGTTTCAGATATGTGCTATCATTTACGTGCCACTTTTTTATGGTTCATAGTAGGTCAGTAAAGTTTTTAAACATTTGATCAGTGTTACTGCCAGTGTTTTTTGTGCCTGCCCTTCAGCTTAGACCTACAGATATATCTGATCACCTGTATTGATCAGGGAGCCGATGTCCATCTGTATAACAAAAGGAGTCTGGACTAACATCTAGTGTTGTGGATTGTCATGTTGTCCTTTAAATTGTCTGTGCATTTGGTCACTGTAAAAAATATTGTGTTGTGACCTTTGTAGTGATAAAAGTGGCATTTGAACCCAAGACCTACAATATGAACACCTTTGCCCCAGTCTTTCTCAGAGCTCTGTGGGTCAGAAATACCTATACCTCAACCAGAGAACAATATCTCCTGACAAATCCTTGTAAAGATGCACATTGCTATTGTTTAGAAGAATTCTCCCAAGTGTTTCAAGTTGACACATTTTCCTCCCTCCATTTAACACTAAAATATTTCCAGAACAGAAGTTAAAGTTAAAGTAGAAGTTTTTGCATTTTTGGGGAAAGCATGTTGCCCTGAGGCACTGGGACTGAGATGGGGCCCAGGGAGAAAAGAGAAGAGAAGAGAGAAGGATTAGAGAGAGCAGCAGTAGCCTGTCACAATCCATCCCTCTCCACATTCACTCCTCCACATATACACCTCGACCTTTACTCCTCCACAACTACTCCTCTGCATTTACTCCTCTCCATTTACTCCTCCACATTTACTCCTCCACATCTACTCCCCCACATTTGCTCACCCACATCTACTCCTCCAGATTTACTCCTCCACATCTACTCCTCCACATCTACTCCTCCACATCTACTCCCCCACATCTACTCCTCCAGATTTACTCCTCCACATCTACTCCTCCACATCTACTCCTCCACATTTACTCCCCCACATTTACTCCTCCACATCTACTCCTCCACATTTACTCCTCCACATCTACTCCTCCATATCTACTCCTCCGCATTTACTCCCCCACATTTACTCCTCCACATCTACTCCTCCACATTTACTCCTCCACATCTACTCCTCCACATTTACTCCTCCATATCTACTCCTCCACATCTACTCCTCCACATCTACTCCTCCACATCTACTCCTCCACATTTACTCCCCCACATTTACTCCTCCACATCTACTCCTCCAAATTTACTCCCCCACATCTACTCCTCCATATCTACTCCTCCACATCTACTCCCCCACATTTACTCCTCCATATCTACTCCTCCACATTTACTTCTCCACACCTACAGTTTACCCTAAACTGATTCATGTTTGCTTTGAAGGTAGTTTACGTATTATTGGCTTTAAACTGACCTCTCTACATGTGAACTCTACTCTAAGCCTACACAGGAAACTGAAGCTGTTTCTCGTGTGCTTTTCTTGAGAAAGAGACACTGTTTGTGTCAAGAACAAAAAAGTGAAAGATAGGGTTTAGCAGTGTTGGGGCAGTTACTCAAAAAAAGTAATTAATTATGTTACTAATTACTTCTTTAAATTACTTTATTTTCAATGCAATAGCCTAGTGCAAAATATACAGTGCAAATACAGTTAAGACATAACTTATCAGCCTTTAATTAGAAAACAGTGTAGCCAATACTGGTTGGAATAGCCCACACAGTAAAAATGATACATCAGATACAGTGGATAACTACTGGTAGTTTCTGAGGTAGTTAGTAATACGATTTGGAATCATCATCAGCCGACAGCTGTGTCACCTGTATTTTTTGATTAAAAGTAACGTTAAAGCTCGACATTATTATTGTCCTGGTTGGCTACACCGTATTTTCGGGTTCTCTCAAATGTAGCAGACCTTGCTAGCTAGTGAACTAACCAGTTGTTGGTCTTGTCCCATTTAACGGGAGCTACTGTCAAGGATCCAATCTCTTCATAGCTGCTTTTACAATCATGTATTTTAACATCGCTGGAACGCTGTATTGAACAATAAGCGCCCAGGACCAGAACTATCCATTTTATTAGTCAAATTTAAATATTCAGCACGAAAAACACTCTTTTGAAACGGCATGTGTAACGCAGGAAAGATCATTTTAATAATCCAGTAACTGTAATGTGATTAGTGAAATTTGAACTATAATGCTTTACTTCGTTATGGGAGAAAGTAATATAATTGCGGTAACGTGTTACTTTGTAACTCGTTATGCCCAACTCTGATGGTCAGCATACTCCTGCATTAAGCAGAGTCTTATTCACGAATGCCACTCATCCATTCACTCACTCTCGTTCCTCTCACATGTGTGTACTTGCGGTTCATCCCTCTGCAAACACACCCTGTTACTACACTTACGACAGGTCATTATTCTAAACCAGTGCTTATCAAAGTGAATTTAGTGTAAAGCAAAACATGTTCAGAGGTGCTAATGCTTTGACTGGAACAACCAGCAGCTGACAGCTCATCCACAGGTGAGAGTCAAAGTCAAGGAAACAGTAAATGAAGGGGAGACATCGTAGACTGAGAGCAGAAGTTTCCACATGCGGTGGTTCCTCAGTTCGTGAAACAGTCGGCGTGGCATCACGCTCAGAGTCATGCGTGAAAACATTGACTGGGCTGTGTGTAACAGATAAGGTGACGCTGGTATAGAAATCTCATTAAAAGACATCATCAGACGGGGTCCGCTGTGTCGACGGCACATGCTCCATGGCCAGTGCATCGATCTGAGATGGTGAATATTAATCTAGGACATGAACAGGCGCTTTAATGAAGAATGATCTCATGAGAACATCAGAATGATCTCATTAGAACATCAGAATGATCTCATGAGAACATCAGAATGGTCTCATGAGAACATCAGAATGGCCTCATGAGAACATCAGAATGATCTCATGAGAACTTCAGAATGATCTCATGAGAACGTCAGAATGGTCTCATGAGAACATCAGAATGGTCTCATGAGAACGTCAGAATGATCTCATGAGAACATCAGAATGGTCTTATGAGAACATCAGAATGGCCTCATGAGAACATCAGAATGATCTCATGAGAACTTCAGAATGATCTCATGAGAACGTCAGAATGATCTCCTGAGAACATCAGAATGGCCTCATGAGAACATCAGAATGGTCTCATGAGAACGTCAGAATGATCTCATGAGAACATCAGAATGGTCTCATGAGAACGTCAGAATGGGCTGCAGGGAATCAAGCCCTTATCGCCTCTAAAAATGCATGTTTCTTTCTCTGACCAAACTGGTGCAAAGAACCAGAGTCAATGAGTAAAAGTCTTACGGTCAGACAACCTTCACCCTGTTCTTCATAAGGAGATAAGTTGCATTTGTGTGACATTCTGTGTGTCACACAGCAGAAGAAATCTCCAGGCTTGCGGCTCTGGTTTCTGTGGTGAAGGCTTTTGACCGCTCTGTTACGGCGTGGGGTGTTTTTCCTGACGCGGTTCAAATCCAGTCAAGCCCTTAGAGAGTGAAGCAAACCAATAAACACAGAAATACATGGATTGTGAGAGATCATTCCATGGTGGAGCAGTTTGATGCTTATGGGAGTGGGCTCTTACCACCATCAGTGCACAAACAGTCTCAAAGTGTTTTCATAAACATGAAAATGATATAACCATTTGCCATTGTCATCACTGGATCCCGATCCAGTTGAACACTAACGGACTGGCGCCTGGACAGGATTTTTCACCACGATCAATAAAACATCCAAAGTGGCTGTTCTCATAATTTCAGTGGAGTTTCAGACAACTACAGAGCCTTGGCCAAGATGCGCTGAATTTGTTGAAGCGGCTTATGGTGGGCCAGTGCTCAGTGAGGACACTTTGTGTTGGTGTTTCCTTTACTTCAGCAGGTGTCTTTACTGCATCACTGTTTCGTTTGACTTCTGTTGGCTTTCTTATCTGGTTAGAGAATGCTCTCTCTCTCTCTCTCTCTCTCTCCCTGTACGCGTTGACTCTCCATTCTGTAAAATTTCTGTTAGATTTAAGCTTATGTTTTGCTGTTAGTAGGGTAGGCTGTGATTTTATGACTCTCAAACATCAGATTTCATTGGTTAACGGTGCTCCTGAGGCTCAGAGGAATGGACTCCTTATGTAACAAAAGTTTAGGGCTTTTCCTCAAAGCACATCGAGACCCCTGTCACTCCTACTCTGTTATGATTTTGTGTTTTCTTCGTTACCATGTTTTTGATTTGCCATGCGATTGCTGTGGGCCAATCAGATAAAAAATGACAGAATCCCTTGAAAAATGTTCAAACCTGTTTTTGCTTTCTTCCTATCTCTCTCTCTCTCCCTTCCACTCTCTCTCGCAGTCTGCTCTCTCCTCCCAGGCAGAGACAGGCAGATTGCACTGGGACAGGAATCCCCTCCAGTCAAATGCAGGGGCTCAGGGGTGAGAGAGTGAGGCTGACTGTCAGGGAGTTCACTCAGCACTAACGAGAAGGCCCTGCACAGCGGAGCACTCGGCACTAACGAGAAAGCCCTGCACAGAGGAGTCTGGGCTGAGCTGCTGACACGTCTGATAGCGATGGGATTAACCTGAGCATCAGTTAAACTTCACAGACAGATCTGACAGGGAGTTTGGTGTGGAGTGCACCAAACTCCTCTCCAGAGTTACACGCACACACCTTTTACATGTGAAATACACACACACCTTTCACATGTTAAATACACACACATCTTTTACATGTTAAATGCCTGACTTCCAGAATTACACACATACACTTTTTACATGTTAAATGCCTGATCAACCAGGTTGCGTAGCTCTGATTACATTTTATCTGTGGGGAATTTGGAAAAGTATGGATATAGAGTACTGTATGTAGCAGCTGTATGGAAATACTGATCATATGAAACGTGAAAGATGCATCACCTGACTCCGTTCTGTCTGCATTCTCAATAATGAATTTGTTCCTGTATAGACATGAGGACTAATGTTATGTTCAGTTAGAGAAGGCCTAACTTTTCTCAGGAAGAAATCTCTCTCCGTCTCTCTTTCTCACTCCCTCCCTCCATCTTTCATTGTTGTCCTCTCTGTTTATTGCATTCTCACGTGCAGAGACAGAAACACAGAACAACAGAAGGTGTGTGTGTGTTTGTGTGTGTGTGTGTGTGTGTATGAGAGAGAGAGAAACAGGAGGGGGCAGGGGAGAGACCTGTTATCTTTGCCTCTGTGTCGTTCTCCCTCTCTCATCCTCTCTCTCTCTCTCTCTCTCTCTCTGTGGGAAGGGATGACCTGAGAGATAACCTGGTTAGGTCTGCGTGAGGGAGGAGTGCAGGTGTAGTTAATTCCTCACAGTCTGCGGCCTCCTCACCTCTAAAGACTCTGTGTCTTCTTCCTGATCCGCACAAGGCTCCCTTTGTGTGTGTGCTTGTGTGTGTGTGTGTGTGTGTGTCAGGGTCAGTGATTGTCATCTTCACTTCATCAGTGTCTTGTTGTGTATCAGAGTTTTGCACTATTGCTTGTCACTCACAATGTTCTCTTTATACGACGCAATATGATCTTAATATATAATCTTCTCACTGGAGAAATGTTCTGAAACATCTGCTTAACGCAATCTGCATGCCGTTAATAATCATCTATAATCATAATTTAATGGGGGTCGTAATCAAATCAGTGTGAAAAACAAGTTCTTCTATGAATAAATCAGTCATACTCAATTATTCCTGCACTGAAACTCCACTCAACATGCTGTCTCTGGAACTCCACAGCAGTGTGGGGAATCTGAAATCAATTGCTTTTAAGGATTTTTTTTTTCTTTTGTTAATTGGTTGCTGAGGGAGAGGGAGAGTTGTGTGTGTATGAGAGTTTTGTGTGTATGTGTGTGTGTGTGTGTGTGTGTGTGTGTGTGTGTGTGAGCTGTGAAATGGCTTTGAGTCTCTCCATACGGCAGCTCCACTCCTCATATCCGCTGCTATTCATATCCCAGCTTTAAGTCTTAAGAATAACACTCTGGCCGTTTGTGTTCAGTCTGCCTCTCTCTTAAGTGGCAAGCATCCTTGATCTTTTCACACTGAATTGCAAACGGAGGATTTTCCCGCAGTAAGTATCTATTAAAGCAGTCCTACAGGCGTTAGGGGCAGGAGGGTTTGAAAGGGCCAGGGGCAGATAATGACATTCCTGAAACCTGGAGATGGCTCCCAAATTCCCATTGAAGGCAGAGGGTTTGACCAGAGCAGGTCAGAATACCCACTGACTCCTGCCTGTCGTTCCATTCACCCTGCTGTTCTCCACTCAAAGAACAGAAAAAGCACAACTTCAGGAATGTCGTTCACCTACGCTGTCATTTTCACCCTCTCGCCTTCTCACTGGGTTTTTCTACTCTACTGACCAACCCCCTCTAGCTCTTTGTGTGTGTGTGTGTGTGTGTGTGTGTTTGTGAGTGTGTGTGTGTGTGTATGTTTGTGTGTGTGTGTGTGTGTGTTTGTGAGTGTGTGTGTGTGTGTGTGTTTGTGAGTGTGTGTGTGTGTGTATGTTTGTGTGTGTGTGTGTGTGTGTGTGTTTGTGAGTGTGTGTGTATGTGTGTGTGTGTGTATGTGTGTGTGTATTTGTATGTGTGTATGTGTGTGTGTGTGTGTGTATGTGTGTGTGTATGTGTGTGAGTGTGTGTGTATGTGTGTGTGTGAGTGTGTGTGTATGTGTGTGTGTGTGTGTGTGTGTGTGTGTGTGTGTGTGTGTGTGTGTGTATGTCTGTGTGTGTGTGTTTGAGTTCAACTCAAAGTGCTTCACCTGTATACATTTAGACAACAGCTGTAGACACAGGGGGAAAATTATGATAGAAAAGACAAGGACACTGGAAATAGATGTGATTTCTGTCTCTCTCTGTGTTTCCTGCTTTATGGGCGTGACAGATATTGGTATACATGTGCTCCTGACACAGTCATAGAGCCACAAAGTCCTGAAGTCAGAATAGTTAGAGAAAAGAGAATAAATGCACACAGGCTGTGGTTGTCGTCTGAGTTGCAGATCAAACTAAAATGTTAAAAAAAAAAAAAAAGTTTTCAGTCTGATGTTTTCTGAATAGATGATTTGCATTATCTTGACATCAGGATTTCGGTCAGTTTTTGATCAGTGGAGTCGTTTCAGGGAACAACAACAACACAAAAAAATTCCTCTTAGGGATTAAAATAGAAAAACTAATTACTAATCTGAATTTTAAATCGTATGTGGTGTTGTCTCTTTGAATGTACTGGTTGATTTGAAATCATTTTTACTCTTTTTTGTCATTGTACTAATGATAACTGATAGCAACCGTGTCAGAATTGTCCGAAAATGTTGTCACAGGACAGTTTTGACTCTGCTCTATGGATAGAGACTGACTGTGCTTCACACCTATCATTATAAGGCTCTGAAGATCGCAAATAATTAACAAACCACAGGCCTGTCATTGTCTGAAGATCTCCTTGCTTTAAGCAGTCAGAGTGGTGGCTGATCAGGAGTTTATACTGCGAAGACAGGAATGGCTGGGTGGAAAGCCAGCTGGATGTGAATGCCGGGTGGTTTTTGCGGAGTTGTTGTGTGGTGAAAACTATTCTTGGTCAGGAGTCTGTAGACATTTGGAGCGACTGTTCCATTTTGTTTGTGCATTAGGATTCGTTTATCATCTGCACTGCAGATGAAAATGAAGAGAAGCAGACGAGAAGAGGATAGCTCTTCTCAGTCATGGATGATCTTAATTAATGGTGCACGTATTAGAGTATCTGTCTGGCTTTTGTGGTACACTGGCAAAGGAGGCGCATAGCTATTTGGACGAAGGTTCCTGTTTAATCATAAAAAGGTCCAACCAAAAGATCGCTTGGGAAGATTGCCATTTCCAGCAGAACACCAACATGTAATTATCACCTAGGCTCTGCTGACTTAATTCTGACAGCAAAACAGCAGAGTGCATTTCTCTGTCATTTCTGATCTGGGATCCGCTTTTGATGTGGAACCCACAGGTAAAACAGTGCATTTCCATTTGGATAAATGTACAACGACTGTGGAAACACTTGTGTGACAGATACCATAAACTATCACTGCTTAAAGGACTGGAAATAAGGCAGAAACTTTAGACTGTAAACATGGATAATACTGGAGACTATCTAAGCAGGAGGAGGTGGTGTGGCTTTAACCCTTCGTAGGCATATTTATCCTATCAGGAAGTAACCAGCTGTATGGACTGATAGCTCTTACACATGACAGAGCCTGTCACATTAGCATATGGATTATGTTGTAACTGAGAAACACAAAACATATAGGGCTTTGTGTGTATCAGCACATGTAAGTGATGAATCTGCTGGATTCATTCGCTGGCTGAACTGTCTTTATGTGTGTGGCAGATGCTCACACACACACACACACACACTGCAGTCAAAATTCAGACGATGTGAAGATTTATGAGGACGTCAGGCATCTGGGGACAGGAGCGCGGAGACGGGTCTGTGTGTCAGCGACACTCTGAGACTCAGTGCTGACGTCTGTTAAACTTCCCTTCTCTTCTCTGCCTAAACGCCTCACCTGACAAGAAAAAAAAACCCGGCCCGAGACCTGGGCGCCTTTCCATTCACCTGAGGTCATTTACACCTCCCCCCCCCCCCCCCCCCCCCCTCTCTTTCTCTCTCAAATCAAAGGGACTGGGTATTGTGTGTGGTGTGAATATTACTCCATTGTCATACTAGCCTGTCCTGCTGCAAGTCACTGAAACAGAGAATCCTCTGCTCTTTGTCAGTTCTGTGGATGTAAAGCCATCCTGCTATTAACACCCCATCCTTGTGGCCTGTGTGTGTGTGTGTGTGTGTGTGTGTGTGTGTGTGTGTATGTGTGTGCATGTGTATGTGTGTGTGTGTGTGTGTGTGTGTGTGGGTGTGTGTGTGCATGAGTATGTGTACGTGTGTATGTGTGTATGTGTGCATGTGTGCGTGTGGGTGTGTGTGCGTGTGTATGTGTGCGTGTGTGTGTATGTATGTGTGTGTGTGTGTGTGTGCGTGCATGTGTGTATGCGTATGTGTGTGCGCGTGTGTATGTGTGTGTGTGTATGTGTGTGTGTGTGTATATGTGTTTGTATGTGTGTGTGTGTATGTGTGTGTATGTGTCTGTGTATGTGTGTGTGCGTGCATGCATGTGGCAGCTCTTCCTCGGTAAATGAAACCAGAAGATGCTGGTGGTTTGGAGGAGTTGAACCGTAAGGACCACATGCTAACAGAAGGCTACAAGAGGACATTTACTATGACAGTTATGGAATCTGGAGCCAGCGTAGCTTTTGTCGTACACCTACGCAAACATTTCTCAGAAATGCCTACAGAGAGGGAACTAAGCATACAGCACATGCTCACAGAAATGGGATCAATACATTTGCTTCTGAAAGGACTTTCAGCAGAGAATAACGTTGATATGAAAATACAGGAATCTAGTGACAACCCTGACAGTTAAGGCAATACAGACTGAATCTTTTAATCACATGTTTAAATGAACTATGTTCACTTATTAGATGACAAAGCAAAAAGCATGTTTATAACCAGTTTGAAGAAAGCACTCTCTCACAAATCGATTCAGTAATTAAACTACCTCCAAATCCATGACAAAAGAGGCCACATTGACTTAACCACTGCCTGATATTGCCAGTAACTGACAGCTGGTTTTGTAAAGTGCTTTTGATATGAAATTCACACAGCTGTCTAACAACACTGAGTGCCCAACACAGACTACTGTAGGATCATAGGCCCTGACAGTAAGCGTTGCAGAACAATAGTAGAAACCAAGCTAATGAAAACTGGTTATGATATAATTAGATTACAGTATAATCCATATACAGTAGAGAAGTAGAAGGTCATTATCTACGTTTTTATTTATTTTTAAACAGGAATTTGGCAGTGTGGATAAAAGTTGGAATTCTGTCATAAAAATGGGATGTTTAGGGGACTGGATAAGGATTCAGACTCAGATGTAAGACAGACATGATGTCAAATTAAAACACTGCGTTTTGTTTTTATGCTTATGATTAATTTTAGCGGATTTGTTGAGACATGCAGACTGGTGAATCTGTCAGACAACCACACAGAATTCTCAGTGGAGTTTCCCGACACGGTTCGGTTGCTTCAGTCAGAAGCTGTGAGATCGCAGATCCACCGAGGTGCCGGCTGACATTGGAGCTTACCTGTCACTAAAAGACACCTACTGTGCCCCCAAAACACCCCAACATTCAGGAATCAGGACAAACAGAGCAGAGAGAGAGAGAGAGAGAGAGAGAGGGGGAGAGCGGAAGAGCCAGGCTAGCCTTCTCCGTTACACCCCAGACTGAGGTTAGGATTCTTTGGACAGAACGGAGAGCATTTTTTCCACGCCGTCAACTGAAAATGTTGTGCATTTCTGAAACCTCTGAGAAATGAGCATTGACCCACCATTCTCTCCATGCCTGTGGAGGAAATTGATGTAGAGAGTGTGGATTTTCTTTTCTTTCTTTTTTTTTTTTTTTACTCACCACCAGATTGGATAGCCTCCAAGCACCCTGGAACTGGACATCCATAGACACATCATATATCCAATCAGGTACAAATCCATGAGGTATGTCTTGTGTGGAGCAAAATGTAGATTCATCAGCAAATAAAATTCCCAAAGCGAGGAGAGGGCCAAAAGTAGTGTCCCAGTGGAGAAGAAGACTTAAGAGAAAAAAAAAAAAAACCCTTGGTTTCTGAGGGAAATCTACAATTTGGCATGAAATGGGTAAAAAATGAAATGGAAAACAAATAAACAAAAAAATTCTCCTTGTTTGCTGTGTCTTTGAGAGGAGGAAATAAAGTGTCTGACTGAGTCCTGGTAGTTAAGAGAGTAAGTGTGTGTCTGTCTCTGTGTGTGTATGTGTGTGTGTGTGTGTCTTTCTCTCTCTTTCTGTGTCTCACACTCTCTCACACACTCCTACCCGTTCTCTCTTTCCCTCCCTCTTTCTCTGAGCTTCTTCTCTAAGGTAGATATCTGTCTCTCTCTCTCTCTCTCTCTCTCTTTCTCTCTTCACTTTTTTCCCCTTAGGATGTCTCCTGCGCAGGGCCGGTATTAAAGGGGGGAGGAAGACGAGTGGGGTTTGGAGATGTCAGCTGGCAAGCCAATCACAGAGCATGGCCTTAGGTTACGCAAAAAAAAAAAAAAAATTAATATTCCTTCCCATCTGTCAATCACACACCACCCCCTGGTTATGTAGAAAAGAAAGAGAAAGAGGGAGGGAGGGAGGGAGAGAGAGAGAGAGAGAGAGAGATTGTGGTGAGAGTGTGAAAGAAAGGTAGGTTGCTTTTGGAGAACATATATTGTGTTTGTTAGTGGAAAAGCAACTCTGTCTGTATGTGCTGAATGCAGGAGTGGGGCACTGGGCCTGTTTGTGTCGCTTTGTAACAGGGCAGTGGGAGGCAAACATGAGCTGACTCCATTTTCAAGGGCTTGTGCCCTGACTAATTGAGCCGGACATATACAGTGTACACACACACACACACGCACACACACACACACACGCACACACACACACTCTCACAGGTTTGGAGAATTTTGATGGTGTCATTCCTCCTCTTGTGAGGACAGGACACAAAGGGGACTCAATAAAGCCGTAAAAGGCAGTGGCAGTGTTCTATGGCCCCCACAGCCCACAAGACACTCTTTTACATTCACACTATTGTCATTCGCACGAACGCAGGGCCAGACGGCAGGGGCAGAGACACCCCGAAACCATGCCACCGCTTTGTGTTTGAGGGAAAAAAAAAGAAGGAGAAGACCCTCTGTGAGTTAAAGGAACCCACACGGAACACTCGGTGTCAGCAGGACCAAAGTGAGACTGTTAAAATGTTGATTTTCTTCTTCATTTCACTGTTTATTTTTCATTTCCACGCTGTGTTATTCCACCTGAAAAGAGAACAATTCATATCTTTGGGAGGAATTATTAAAGAATAATTCTAAATAACAGTTGCAAAAAGCACCTATGTACTAGCATTTACTCAACCGCACCAGGTTTGGATCTCACTATCACATGTCACTCATTCAATATCAGTTTCAGTACAAAATGCCATTAATTAATGAAAAATAATCTTTTAGTTTTGTTCTGTTAGTGGGCTGTTGTTATTATTATTATCATTACTATTATTCTTATTGTTATTATCATTATTATCATTATTTTCAAGTTGTTAATTTCTGTGTTTTTGATAAATAAGTCTCTCAGACTTAGTTCAGTTATGTTTTTCACAACACTGTTTTTTGTTCAGAATTCCCACAAGTGCCTAGACAGCTCGTGGTCAGAGAATTCTCCACTCCAGGCTGATACTTTTCCTTTGGTAATATTGAGAGTGCCCATGTCCTGGTGACTACATGTCTTTTGTCTCTTTCTGTGGGCTCACTATCCCAGACTCCCCCAGGGCAGGCGAGAGAGAAAGAGAGAGAAAGAGAGAGAGAGAGAGAGAGAGAAACTCAGCAGGGAGGAGAGGTTCGACTCAAACCAACCACAGGATGAGAGAGAGAGCTGTGACCAGAGGTCAGATTTTCTCCTGTCGCTGCCCTGACCCAAACCTCTCCCTCTCTTCACTCCCCTCAGTCTGGAACGGGCCGAGACAATGCGGTGTGGGCCTGGACGCTCCAGCCTGGAAAAGCAAAGGACAGTGAGGTCGCCCTGGAATTTTCCTTGAAAAACAAATAAAAACATTCAGTTTCATTCAGATCAGTGGATCACTTCCACAAGGCAAGTGTTGTAGTAATGACTGAAAATGTCCTTTCCCTCCGTCGGGTTCTCTGGCCACTCTCTGTGTGAGAAGATGTTCAGGAGAGAGAAACCACGCAGACATGGCGTTTGATCCTGTCAGAGTATTGGACCGATTTGAAACTGCACAGACGCTCAGATCAGCGGGACCGCCCCGGAATCGGGACCAAGTGGCCTGGTCAGACTTGGGCTTTGTCAATGGGAAAACAAAAGGACCTGGTCTAAGGCTTTGACCCCAAGAGGTCAGAGGTCTCCCATCTACTCTCATTAAGGCCATGTTTGTGGAGGTACTCCTGCGTTTTATTAGCTCTGTTGGGTGGTACAAGTGTCTGTAAAGCGCAGTGGTCTAGGTTAGACAAGCCAGTCCCGTCCTGATGTGTCATTTAACGGTGCAGAAGGTCGTGATGGTAGGACAGGTCAGGTCGTGCCGTAGAAGAGCAGGAGTGACTCATCAGCACAGAAAAGTGAAAATGGGATGAGACATGATCAAGACGCATCATGCGAAAAATTGTGGGGAGATTTACACCACAATGTGTGTGTGTATGTGTGTGTGTGTGTGTGTGTGTGTGTGTGTATGTGGTGTGTGTTTCCTCCAAACAGATAAGTGTCTTTGCTGTGTGTCAGTATGCATACGAGGGGACAGAATCTCTCTCTCTCTCTCTCTTCCCCCTTCTCTCTCTCTCTCTCACACACACACACACACACACTCATAGAGGACCCCTGCAGTGTCGGTTTCTACGGCGACCTGAGGAGAGCAGTAACCAGGTCTTATTCTTTCTCAGGCCTCTCTCCCAGCAGCCTGATCAGCACTGCCACAAAGAAGGACATGTGTAGGCACACCCCCCCCAAAAAAAGACCCCCCTCCACTTCTCTCCTCCTCAATCCGCACGGCGTGGCCGGACACAGGCAGCCAATAAAACCTGGATTAGGAGGGCGTGTACACACACACACACACACACACACACACACACACACACACACACACTGCGCCTGAGCGAAAAAGTTTCTTAACACGCACTCAGCCCGCCCTCTCCTCACATACACACGTCCTTTCACCCTTTCATTCTCTCCATCTCTCTGTCTTTGTGTGTCAGACACTCCTTCCTCCGCCTCCTCCGAATTTCATTATCTGTTATTTCAACATTGAAATGAGAATAAGAAGTAATGGGGAACTCAGAAGTAATGCTTCCTCTGACGCGGGGAGATTCAATCTCACCGCCCTCCTCACTGTGTGTGTGTGTGTGTGTGTGTGTGTGTGTGTGTGTGTGTGTGTGTGCACACTACAGAACATCATCAGCTGTTCAGTTTGTACCATCTTCACAAAAAAAAGAAATGACACTTTGTGTACTTTCAGTAATGTTCCGGTGGATTCTGTGGCTGTCTGTGTGTGTGTGTGTGTGTGTGACTGCAACTCTTATAAAGACTGGGAGTGAACAGTCGGTGCCATCTGTACATCCCCCTGTCTCTCCACCATGTCCTGGAAATAGGGGCATTAGGATAATATCATTGCTTTGTAAGCCGGGGACAAAGACTGGAAACCCCCCCCTCACCCGCCCCTGAACACCCCCAAACAAACCTTTTTCATTAGAGCAGCAAACACTTTCCCCTTCAATAGCCTCATGCTCTGTGTCATCCCAGTGCTGGGTGTGTTGAGATTCTCTGCAGGACTGGGCTTAAGGCTTCACTCTCTGCTCCACTCTCTGGACACAGAGCCTGTTTAATTAAAGTACACTTAAGCCAGACAATGAATACCCCCCCCCCCACTCACACACACAGATCTGGGCTGGGGGGGTGGGGGGGGGGGGGGGGCTCTCCACAGTCCGCACAGTACTCGTGATGAGCAGGGGTGTGGTTGAATGGGCAGACAGACCCATAGACAGATAGATAGATGGAGAGATAGAATGAGGATGAGAGTGACTGAACACAGGACATAGAACAAGGATGGGACTCATAGGCCACGACACTGTTCACACAAGATGAAGAGTCAACAGGTCCTCTTCCTCCTCCCCCCTCAGCACCTCTCCAGTAATCACCTCCCTCCACACAATGCCCTCCCGCTCCCCTCTCAGCCTCCCCCAGGACAATACTCCAAAGCCTCCCCAAGTCCCCCACGCCCCTCAGCCCCCAAACAGACACCTCTTTTATTGAAATTCTTTGGTGTTTCTAATCCCCAGCTTCCTCCATAGAACAATAATGGAGTCTTACTGCTCCGGCCTTTTCCAGGCAGGCTACACGGAGACCGCGCAGGGTCACAAGTCCTCTCTCCATTTCCATCCTTCTCCACCACTCCATCCATCCCTGCTTTTCCAGCAGACACACAGAGAGCGCCCCCTAGTGGCAGCTCTTTTACCTCCTTCCTTACATAGTCCTGTGCTCTCCTGAGGGAACTCAGGCCCGGTTCTGCTGAAGTGCTCTGAGCCCCCAGAGAGTGAAGGCGGAGATGATGAGGCGGGTGTTTCTGAGGGAAGAGTGATGTTCAGATGTCCTGCTGTGTTTCAGTGCTCTGAGAGTGGAGAGTGAGGGGAAATCCTATCTCCTGTCCAAAAGTTAGGATGAGGACCACTTGTTCATCTCTCTATGGCTCTGTACTGTATATGTAAATGCCAGATTTGTCATTTAAGTCTACTCATCTATATTTCATATTTTTTTATCACAAAGCAAATCATGAGGAGGAATACAAGTCTTCATAGATGTGGACCAAAACAAAAACAACTCTTTATAACAGACAACTGCTGTTTTTTTTTTTTTTTTAACATTTTTGTTTTAGGGCAACTTTTCAAACACTGCTTTTTAATACGGTCAGCATGCTCCGGTGTTGACAGGATTTGAGAATGCAAGACGATGCGCCCAAAAATGTCATTAACCTTATCTGTATGAAAGGAAATATTCTGATACTTGCTGTGTGCTGTGAGAGCATGATGTGTACTGAGGCAGCTTGATGGGTATTTTTGGTCTGTTGTATCCTGTGTAGACTGAAGCGTATCGTGTATCACGATTCACCTCCTCTGCATGGTGTCTTTACAGCAGTATCTGGGCAATTTCAGAGTCAGTCAGATAGCTACTGAAAGTGTGATAGCGCTATCTGCTGGTCACACGTGGTACTGCAAGACCCATAGAAACCGCTTCAGAGCACTGACGGCAACAGCACAAGTTAAATGATTCAGCAGGCAGACTGGGCGGTTATGACAGACATACTGGTTTTCAGCAGGCAGACTGGGCGGTTATGACAGACATGCTGGTTTTCGGCAGGCAGACTGGGCGGTTATGACAGACATACTGGTTTTCAGCAGGCAGACTGGGCGGTTATGACAGACATGCTGGTTTTCAGCAGGCAGACTGGCAGACTAGGCGGTTATGACAGACATGCTGGTTTTCAGCAGACAGACTGGGCGGTTATGACAGACATGCTGGTTTTCGGCAGACAGACTGGGCGGTTATGACAGACATGCTGGTTTCCCATCATTATATACCTCTCCCCTCTATATCACTCTATCATTATATACCTCTCCCCTCTATATCACTCCATCATTATACACCTCTCTCCTCTATATCACTCCATCATTATACACCTCTCTCCTCTATATCACTCCATCATTATATACCTCTCCCCTCTGTATCACTCCATCATTATACACCTCTCTCCTCTATATCACTCCATCATTATACACCTCTCTTCTCTATATCACTCCATCATTATACACCTCTCTCCTCTATATCACTCCATCATTACATACCTCTCCCCTCTGTATCACTCCATCATTATACACCTCTCTCCTCTATATCACTCCATCATTATATACCTCTCCCCTCTATATCACTCCATCATTATATACCTCTCCCCTCTGTATCACTCCATCATTATATACCTCTCCCCTCTGTATCACTCCATCATTATACACCTCTCTCCTCTATATCACTCCATCATTATATACCTCTCCCCTCTATATCACTCCATCATTATATACCTCTCCCCTCTGTATCACTCCATCATTATACACCTCTCTCCTCTATATCACTCCATCATTATACACCTCTCTCCTCTATATCACTCCATCATTATATACCTCTCTTCTCTATCTCACTCCATCATTATACACCTCTCCCCTCTATATCACTCCATCATTATACACCTCTCTCCTCTATATCACTCCATCATTATACACCTCTCTCCTCTATATCACTCCATCATTATACACCTCTCTCCTCTATATCACTCCATCATTATACACCTCTCTCCTCTATATCACTCCATCATTATATACCTCTCCCCTCTGTATCACTCGGTCGCTCTTTATTGTTCCTCTGAGTCCCTTTTGGAATTTCACGGACCCAGGGATAATAATTGAATTATTTTATTTGCTTGGGCTTTCCGAGGTGGAACGTGTAATTTTGCATTAGGGTTTTGAGTTTTGTCTGCCAACTCACATCTTTACACACAAAAGGCAGAGGTGTTTTTCCTGCGACTGCTGTGTTTGTACACTCAGGCCTGTGGGGAGTGTTTTGCAGTATGACTGAACTAGAATTGCAAATGGAGATGAAGCGTGTAGAACGTGTGATGAGTTTGTCAGAAGTGTTCTTCTCATTCAGGGATTTTAAATGACTCATTGTCTAAACAACTGAGACATTCTGTGATTTGATAAGATCTGCTTAATTCAAATCGATGTCTGTTTACACTTCAGTAACGTCTTACCGTATCAATACTCACTTCTCCTCTCTCACATGTACACTTCCTCTCTAACACATGTGACACGAATTGAAAATGAGACAGGATTTTAGATACACAACCTGAAGAAGAAGAAGGACTTTATTTGTCACACACACACTGAGAAGTGCAGCCTCTGCATTTAACCCATTCTAATACCAGTGAGCACACACACACACACACACACACACACACACACACACTAGAGCAGTGAGCACACACATACACTATGAGCTAGGAGCAGTGGGCAGCCGCTGCCGGGGACCAACTCCAGGTATTTTTGCCAGTGCCTTGGTCAAGATTGCTGACTGAAGTAATAACCCTAGCACTAAATATACCTGGATGCATAAACAAGCAGGGTTTGTATTTTTCTGTGTCAGAGGGCTGTCTCACTAACATTGTAACTGCAGGCAGACCCTTTTAATGAACAGTAGCTATATATTTAGTGTGAATGGACTTTTTCATCTGCTGTCTCCTGTCCAGTTTTGCTCTGTGGGCACCCCACATTGGCTGAAGTTAAGAGCTGAATTAAGAGACAAGATAGAATGTGGTTCCACTTTATTTAAGATTTATTAAATCTGGTTTATTATAGAAAGATCTCTGATATTAAAGATAGATGTCTGTATTGTATTGTAAAGAGGAAAGTATTAGAGAGAATCCCTTTATCTCCCTTGTACTTGTTCCTGTACTAAAAATAGTGTACAAACTATTTTTATCCAAACTCTGCATGTCTGCTGCACCACTGAAAAGTGCTGAGACACATTCTTTGTTGGTATAGAAAAACAAGTTTAACAGAAAAAAAACATGGTAGTTTTTTCTCTTTAAATAACTTGCACGTTATCAAAGAGGTTGCATTTCTGAATTCAGGAAGGCTTGTGTGGCTAACATTGCAGAAACCAACTTAATCAAATTCTAGTGAAATACATCCAGTTGTTGTCATTCTGTTTCTCTTGTTGAACTACACCTGTTCGTCTTTGTAAGACATCGAGCTGCGCTGATTGCGTCCGAACTCCCGTCGGAGACTAACTGAGCTTGATGTGTTCATTGAAGATTTGATTTGTGTTACGAGGCTAGCCTGTTAGCGACAGATAGACAACGCCGATAGAACACGATACACGGCTTCGAGGCACTTTACTAGGGGTTTGGGTCTTCATTACAAGGAATCGTATTGCATTTGGAAACGCGTATCTGTAGGGCCGCGAGGAGGAATGTGTAAACGGGCGTATGATAACACAGGGGTGATCAGTGCTCAAAGACATAATCTAACAGGTTTTACATGGTAATAGATACGAACCTACAGCGGAATGCTAAACAGACCACAACACTTTGAAGTCATGTGCGTTTGAAACAATTTAATCATCAGCAAAGACGACCAAAGCCGTTTGGAGATGAGGCTCAGATTTCCTTTCTCCCGGGGCTAAACGGAGTAGTAGGCGGCCGGTGACAGACTCGGGACAACTGTGAACTCCGCATGCAGGTGATGTCGTCGAGTGCCCACTGCAGTCGCTCAGTGACGTCGGAACTCGACACCCAAGGCCTTAGACCATTTCTGAGTCAAAAGTAGGTTACACTGCAGGGTTGTGTCCCTCCAGACATACATATTATGTTAGTCATCTGATTTTACTTACTAGCAGAAATTATCCTGGAAAATGTGTAGACCCCAGTTTTGACTCGTTTTACTTTGATCAACCCGTCAGTTTTAATTGGTGTTTATTCGTCCCCGTGTTCTGATTCGCCGCCAGACCATCTCTGACACCCCAGGCGACCTAATGTCCACCCACTGAGGGTGGTGTCAGCTGGTCAAACTAGTTTTCTTTATACCAGTCATCAGTGGCCTAATGTCAATAAACAACATGGGGATCCAATAACCTAGTGAATGCTGAATACAGTACAGTATAGGTCTGATTCCTGTTTGAGCCTAACCCCAGCAGTGAAGTAATTGTAATGCGTATCCCCCGCCTCTAAAACGTGCCTACATAGTTATGTTAACCTAATAACAAAGAATAAAACGAAACAACAGAGCAAAGGGTAGTATTATTTTATAAAAGATGACTTTCATAATGTATGCTTTCATGGTATTGTAATTTATGGCGTAATATACACTATTACAAAGTGTAGAGCCAATGCTTGGCACAGAACTAAAGTAATCACACACAACTTCTAATTATCAAACGCAATGTCGAACTACTATTCCCATAATCCTCAGTCATCCTTTGCGTTGCGCTCTCTATGACATCGAGGGGGCGTCTCACTATTTTAGCAAATGATCAACGCATAGCGCTATGATTGGTCAATATTTTCCATGTGATGTAAAATACCCAATCAGAGTTTAACTTGATGAATATATTTTCGTCATCGCAGTGATGAGCCACGAAAATGATGACGTTTAATCAAGAAGTCTTGCGCTGTTGTGTGACCAGCTGTTTTCAAGGGGGAAACAAAGTCTCTTTGAGAGCAATTGTTTCGTAATAATAAATACCATTCTTTGGGAAAATAAATTGAAGGCGTTTCTTTTAAGACACGGGACGAACCAAAGAATGCCCGGCTTGGCGAAGCGGTGAATAGTTCTTGACACGTTTGCAGTTCTGCCTTAGAGGCAATCAAACCATCGAGTCTGAAGAGAGAGTGAGGTCCTTTATAATCGAGACTAGTTGTATTCTTTGTGAAATACCATCTGCATGCTTCTTTGACGAAGCTTGTGAACTGTATTCCCACGTGAGTATAAGTAATTCCTTAATTATGTTGTAATAATGCATTTGTTATTCCAGAAGTTGTTCTTTGACTGTGTACCGCTAGTTATGTCGCTACGCCAACTCAGTTATGGTTCTTTGACCTGCAGTCATTCGTGAAACTTCTATCATAAGCTCAAACCGTCTCAGATGAGGTGATAACATCTATGCTGCTAATAACGTAACACGCCCCTCATTGCTGTGATTTACATAATCTCATGCCGAATTTTTAAACGTGCAGCCAAAACAGAACATGGGTAATTATCATTAGTGAACCTACGATTTGTCGAAACGACATTTTCCTCGCTCGAACTTTATCGTTGTTTTAAAATCTGTTTGGTGGGGACAGTCTGTCAGTGTGAGCTTGCACGTCTTTGCATATGATTACATTTAACCTGTGGCATATTTTTCCGCTGTTCATTGCGCCCGATCAGTAATTGGACACCAGATAGTTCCTGCGGTTGGCTGGCGGCAGCCAGAATGAACGTGGGCACAGCGCACAGCGAGGTGAACCCTAACACCCGGGTCATGAACAGCCGTGGAATATGGCTCTCCTACGTCCTTGGCATCGGTCTGTTACACGTCATCCTTCTCAGCATCCCTTTCGCCAGCGTGCCTGTGGTGTGGACCCTCACCAACCTTATCCACAACATGGTAAGACCGTTAGCTAGCATCACACTCCAACTGTCCCAGTGAGAAGCCGGCTGCGGTCTAGTTTAGCTTTCAGAAGAGTAATACAGTGATCGTCTCGGAGTTTCTGCTTTTCTAACTGCAGCATTTGTGCCCTTCAAATTATGAGAATTATTTCTCGTGGATATGCTAGCTTGCCTGAGTTTAGTTTGAAGCCTTGTGAAACAGGACTGTTTGAACACAGTTTCCCAGAAGAATAACAGCAAAAAAAAAAAGTTTTTTTCCCCTGAATTTTGGCACATTGCAGTGCTGACTTGGGACTCTGTAATTTCAGCTGCATGCCAGTGTTTCTCTCCGTATCCTGTATCGTTTTACTCTCTCCTTCCTGTGGCCGCGGAGGGTCGGCCCTTCTGCTGCGCTGACAGTCTCGTTGCACTTGCTGAGAGGGCCTGGAACATTCCCTCCTCACAGAGCTTTAATGGCACTCACTGTTTCCCACAGTGCATGTACATTTTCCTCCACACGGTGAAGGGCACTCCATTCGAGACGCCGGACCAGGGCAAAGCCAGGCTTCTGACGCACTGGGAGCAGATGGACTACGGAGTACAGTTCACCGCCTCACGCAAGTTTCTTACCATCACCCCCATAATCCTGTGAGTGCCCCTGTGTCTTCCTCTCCTCTGCTCACATAATTAAAATCATCTTTTTTTTTTTTTTTTTACACAAGGTCATTACTGTTAAACAGACGGAAACTGCAATGCAGCTGCAAACCTGAATGATTTGGGATAACTCAAAAAATCTTTCTCGAAAAGAGGATGTGACATTGAGTAATTAAGTTACTTTTTTCCAAAGTAATCTGTTTTTAAAGTGTTTTTTAGTCACCTTAACAGTTTCACGTTTAACCCGTATATGATGTACTGTTAACAAATATCAAAACAATACATTAGACAAATACACCATTTCTAGAGCGTAGGCTACATTTGTTTCTCTTCACTGGGGCGATCTGTGATGGACAGACAGCATCTGTAAATTCAGTCTCTCTGACTAATAGAACTGAAGTCTGCTGGTGTTCTGTGGAGCTTGTCTTTGTTGGAGCCCCTGGCGTTCTCTCGGCATGCTTGCCCTGCGGAGAGAGGTGATTCAGACTTCCTGTGGAGTGTGTCAGTAGGAGACGCAGCCTGAATTAGAAACACACGGGTCACCTGTTCTGACACGCTTGTCTCTCTGCCGCAGCCGCGGATAAAACGACAGATTCACTCACTCCACTAATAAGGCTCATTCACAATTCCCAGCACCTCATCGGTCCAGTATCAGCCTCTTCAAACTATCACATGCTGTCTGAATGCACCGGTCCAGTTTTACTGACGGGTCTCCTTCTCCGGGGAGAAGCCGGAGATGTCAGTACATATGAGGGTGAAGGTCACAGTGACAGTTTCTGGGGTTCAGGTCCGTTAAGAGCTGTGTTCCAAACGCTGTACCTGGGTCTTTAATGGAACCCTCTGTCTCTGTGTCTCAGGTTACTGTCCGAAGTCTCTCGGCTGCCCTCTGATTTTCTCTCGTTTCTCTGTGTCTTCTGTCCACAGATACTTCCTCACCAGCTTCTACACAAAGTACGACAGGGTTCATTTTGTGATCAACACCGTGTCTCTGCTCACGGTCCTCATTCCCAAACTGCCTCAGCTCCATGGCGTTCGCATCTTTGGCATCAATAAGTACTGACGGGCCAGGACTATGTGCGGTCCTGTTCTTCACGCCCATTGGCTGAACGTCAACCCTGCCTCTGGCCCTCGGCCAATAAGGATCCACGGCACAGAGTGTCTTGACAGAAGAAGCCCCAGGCGTCCGGGGGACAGGGTGGCGTGAGACGCAACAGAGGCCTGGTCCTTCCTCCTGTCTGCCTGTTTGCTTACCGCTGGACTTTACTTCTCTCCGTTTTATCCCTGACTCTCGGCTCTGAAAGACCTCGCGGGTGACGTCACCGCGCTGCAGAGCGGCGCCTCTGGAGACGTTACGCGCAGTTCTTGCTGTGTAAAGAAAAAAGGACCTGAGGAAGACTGGAGCGCTCTGGATGAGGTTCAGTGATTTAAGTGATGTGGGCGATAAGACAAAGCCTAATGAAAGGATTGGTAATGGCGTGAAGCAGAACTGATGCCAAGGCTATGACTAGTATTAAATGTGTTTGATCATCTCAGCTCTGTGCCCAGACCTGACTGGATTCCTCCTCCTTCTGTGTGTCCACATGTTGGGGAAAAAAAACTAAACAAACAGGGGAATGGTAGAGGAGAGAAGTGTTTATAGCTTAAGAAACTAATAGTTTAAGTAGCTGGAAGTGTAGCAAGGTTCATTCCTGCTGGTTGATGATGTCTGGATGTGGCAAAGCCTTGCTCTGATGCATTGTGTTCAGACAGACCAGTGAGATTAGTCAGATTAAACACAGCTGCTTCTGAACCCATTACTTCTACACTGAAAGACTTAAAGTGGAATTAGATCCTTTATGTATCAGCACTCAGGACTGAATCCGTATTTTAAATGTGTAAACTGATGTGCTGACAGACTGAATCCGTATTTTAAATGTGTAAACTGATGTGCTGACAGACTGAATCCGTATTTTAAATGTGTAAACTGATGCAAGCTGTTGACTGTAGATTTGAATTAGCAGGTAAGCTTATCTTTAAATGAGTAGAGCAGATGTGGTTTGATTGACTGAAAGACTGTGGTAGATCATGGTAGAATTGTAAAGTGTGTTGCATGTGCT
>NC_044499.1:52140422-52167922 GCF_902362185.1 Chanos chanos | reverse complement strand
GAATGTATGTTGAATATAGTGTATGGTGAATATGTGTTGGATATAGTGTATGGTGAATATATGGTGAATATAGTGCATGGTGAATATGTGGTGAATATGTGGTGAATATGTGTATCATGCAGTGAAAATGAAGCTCTGATTCCTGATTGATATCACACTTAGCTCTGGCCTTTCCACGGCTGCTCTGAGTGTATGCTGTAGTTTGTATTTGTTTGTATCTGTTCTCGTTCTCTGTTTTTTGTCTTTGTTACAGGATACTGTGTGGCCCACAAGAGTGGAACTGCTCATGCTCACGCACTGCTACATCTACAGGAACAATATGAGAAGTAAAGATACTGGTGGTCATTTTTGTACTTTAACTTTAAATAGAAGGGAATGAGTGATGATTTTATACGATGAAGAGTGTGATGATGTTGTATGATGAAGAGCGTGATGATTTTATACGATGAAGAGTGTGATGATGTTGTACGATGAAGAGTGTGATGATTTTATACGATGAAGAGTGTGATGATGTTGTACGATGAAGAGCGTGATGATTTTATACGATGAAGAGTGTGATGATGTTGTACGATGAAGAGCGTGATGATTTTATACGATGAAGAGTGTGATGATGTTGTACGATGAAGAGCGTGATGATTTTATATGATGAAGAGTGTGATGATTTTATATGATGAAGAGCGTGATGATTTTATACGATGAAGAGTGTGATGATTTTATACGATGAAGAGTGTAGAGTTAGACACAGGGCACTAGGTGTCAGTACAGCCCCAGAAATGAAAAAGGAAAGAACAACATTTTTTTTTTCAGGTGAAGCAAGATGTGTCCACAACTGCTGGCTGATTTCCAATATAACTCACATTTTATTTTCAAAAACTTGCATTCGTCAGCGCTGAGACCAAGTTGGTAAAGCAAGACCGCAGAGCAGTAATGTTCTGCCTCAGTTTTCACTTTTTTATTTCATCAAACTGTCGATAACCTCTAAAACTGATTACTGCAGTCTTCTGCTTTTTGAAATCTAGTTACATTAGTCACAAGGCCACTTGGTGAGTGAGCAAACTGTGTTTCCAAAATGATCAAACTAACATGTCTTCTCACTCCTCGCCTGGAGGGGGCAGCACACCCCAATGGTTGATGCTAATGAAAAGTGGCATTTCCTTGCTATAAATAAGCACAGCCGCTAGGTAAATACAATTGGACCATTTTCCCTCCTCCTCTTTCCTGTGTACATTTAATGGTTTGAGAGAGGTTATTTTTACTTTACTCATAATAAATGTTATAGTCTGTTTTCTTTGACGCACAATTCCTTTTGAGCTAGCTTTGAATAAATTTTAAACAGTTTGATGAGTTGATGTTACTTGACCTGAAAATAAGAAATCCAACTCATCTTTTTATTAATTTCTCTCTTTGTTCGTTTTTAAAACTTCCTCTGTGCCCTTGATCAGCTTTTATCCTCTCCCACCCTTCCTCTCTCTCTCTCTCTCTCTCTCTCTCTCCCTCCCTCTCTCTCTGTAGCTGTCAGGTTCAGAGCATCAGCTCAGTCATCCGAGCTGGAGTATGACTGAAATGTGTGTGTCTGTGAGGAATGTGTGAGTATGACTGAAATGTGTGTATCTGTGAGGAATGTGTGAAGCCTCATGGGGTTTTAAAAGATTCCTGTCTTTCTCCGTCTTTCTCCATTCTGAAGTTTCAAACTTTTCTGGTCTTCAGAGGCAGACGTGGTCTGTGTGATTAGGGTAGCTCTGAGAGGAAGCGCGTAAGCTCTCGTTTGGAGAAGAGCTCGGTCCCGGGCCTCTCTTCTCCAGGTCCCGGGCTGTAAAATATGCATGTGCTGTGTCATGTGAGGCCTCTCTGCATCAGGGCGAAGCGTTTTTTCTGTGGGAGTGGGAGCGTGAGCCCTCCATCTCCAGCCATTAAAACCGCCTCACGTGCGAGATGGAGCCGAGCGCCTCGTCTCCGTGGAGAGAGAGAGAGCGCATAGCGGCGAGCTCCAGCTGAAGGTCGTGCTGCATGGCCTTTGTGTGGTGTCTGTCTGCGTGGCGGTGCCGCCTGGGGACGGACGGATGGCGGGAGACTGCACAGATAGAGTTCTGGGTATAAATAGCAGGGCCCCTGCGGACGCCTGTTAAATATGATTTTTGAGGGCCCGGGGGAGGGTGTTTGGATCTACGGACGTTCGCTGCGGAGGGAGAGGCATCGAGAAAGTCAACCAAAATGCCATCGTCACCAAGTCCGGGTGCGTCTGAGGCCAGAGGAAATGCTTTATGTAATGATCTGCATCTATGTCGACCGAAGGAAATTTTGGAAGATACCTTAGGAGACATGACAAGGATGGAAGAATGAATGAATGTATGGAACAGTGGATGGATGGAGTTTCTGTGTGTGTCTATCAGTGTATATTACATGACCACATAATGATTTACTAACCAAAACTATTTGTGTTTCAATAGTTGTCTTCTAATTCTTGCAGGAACATTTTAAAAACACTCACAATACATTAAAAAAAAAGTTGAAAAGTGAATTTCTGCATTATGGGAATCATTCAGGGCAGTGCATCAGTTCACTGCACTGTCGGTCCTCATTAAACCACTTTTCTCTCTCAGACAAGTTCAGCTCAAAACCCATCACAGACTCCCAAGCCAGCTCTCGACAATGATAAATTCATGTAATATACTTCCCAGTGATAAACAGAGCCTTTGGCGTGTGCCTGAAGCTTTCAATTTAATCAATGAATATCACAATGATCAGTCATATCACGCATGAATATTCACATTCAATATATCTGAGAGTTATTACCAAAGTTTACTCAGTCTCTGGTGAAGTCAGGTGAGAAGTGAGGACCTGACAGGAAATTGCGTTTTGATGTCTCTTAAAGGAGAGTGATTAACATGGTATTGATAAGTGTGATGATAACTGTCTGGACACAATTAGAGAAGAACTACCAGCCAGTCCATTTTGGATTAGTGTCTATCACAGGCCAACTGAAAACCTTAGTGTGCCAGTAATCACTTTCATCCTCTGTTTATGAAGTGTGTGTGCATGTGTGCGCGCGTATATTTGTGTGTGTATGTTCGTGAGTATATGTGCATGTGTGTGTGCGTGTGTATATGTGTGTGTGTGTGTATGTATGTGTATATATGTGTGTGTATATGTGTGTATGTGCGTGAGTATATGTGCGTGCGTGTGTGTGTGTGTGTGTATGTGTATGTGTGTGTAGTGCTGTGTTCATTCTGTGTTCTTCTCTCTGAGTGTCTGAGGAGATGTCCAGTCTCTCCCTGACTTTGGCTGAATTGATTTCTAAAGCCCTCACTCAGAGAAAAAGACTACAGCTGTTCTCTGACCAGGAATACTTCAGCGACGCCGACACGTTTGGCAAATGTCTCCCACACTGTGTTACACGACCAGCTGACCTTCATTAATGTCTGGCTGACCTTTGCTCAACCTCCTTTTCCCTTTTTCTCTCTCTCTCTCTCTCCTTTTTTTTTGCTTCAGTCCAGAAAAGCCCTCTGGTCCCGTTTGAGCTTGGCTGTGCACTGGCTGCGTGTACGGTCAGACGCTCTGGCTGCGTGTACGGTCAGTCGCTCTGGCTGCGTGTACGGTCAGGCGCTCTGGCTGCGTGTACGGTCAGTCGCTCTGGCTGCGTGTACGGTCAGACGCTCTGGCTGCGTGTACGGTCAGATGCTCTGGCTGCGTGTACGGTCAGTCGCTCTGGCTGTGTGTACGGTCAGTCGCTCTGGCTGCGTGTACGGTCAGTCGCTCTGGCTGCGTGTACGGTCAGTCGCTGTGCCTCCCCCAGTGCCCAAGGAACAGTCTCATTACAAACGCAACACCCAAACACCCCCCGCCCCCCTCCCCCAGGTGCCAGTCTGAGGTCATATTGATTTAATTTCTATCAGAGTGTCTGTGGAGGCTGGATGCTGGTGCTGATGCTGTGCATCACTCTGATATATTTTCCCAGTTTGTCATGACGTGGCTGCCCCTCCTTTCACATTGATGCTTTTTGAAAATGCGAATGAAGCAAATTAGTCCCAAAGCTTTTTATGGCCTGAGATTTACTGCAGATAAGGCTAATCAAGCTCTCTCACGCCTTTCCCCACCCACCCCTTCCTTGCCTATGGAAAACCTTTAACCAGGGAGTAAAACTGCTTTGTATTTCAATTATTTCAATCCATGAATCACACATAAAACTCAAAGCAAGGTCACCGAGTAAGCCACAGAGGACAAGCCATACCACCGTGCAGAACTTTCGTCAGTCTCTGGAGAGTCTGAAAAACCCAGAAGAGCCTATGTTTTTTTACAGGGTTTAACTCGACCGAAACCCTGTGTCCGCTCTCCATGAGCGGCGAGGTTAAATTGCAGTAATGTATATGCAGGTCAGCGTGCGGAGTAATGAGGTGTGTTAGTGGGGGGTGGGGTGGGGTGGGGGTGGGGTGGGGATGGGGGGGGTGGGGGGGCAGAGGCGGCGGTAAATAAAACAGTCGGGTGCAGTTTGCTGTGTCTGAGTGCATTCGATAAGAGACAGAATTATTCAGTGACGTTTCTCGCTCTCCTCATGCATCAGCGCTCACCTGATTTTACCCACAACTCCCACAGTGGCCTGAGTCTCATATCCATCAACACCCTCCACTCTGACTCAGGGAGCAAACCTCTCGCTCTCTCTCTCTCTGCTTTTACACATGCACTGCCGACTGACAGGGGTCAACACAACACGTTACTTTCTCATGTGAATTATACATATTTAAGAAGCTTTTTCACAATCGTTGTTGCTTTCTTTTCTTTTCTTTTCTTTTCGAACAGAAATGCTGTATAGAACGGAGCTGAGGAGAGTGACCCTCAGAGAGCGACCTCAATGGTATGGTGTCCTTCTTTTTTTTTTCTCTCTTTCTCTTTCTCTCTTTCTTTTTTCTCTCTCTCTCTTTCTCTCTGACTTTCAGGTGAAGAGTTTGTAAAACAGGATGGACTCAGAAAAAAGGCCCTTGAAAGATGACTGTTCTGTCAAAGTGAAAAAGGATGACTAATCTGTGTAATGGCCGAGATGTGTGTAGAGACAACACTCTGTGAAGGTCATCTCTTCCTCCTGTTGAGGACTAATCAAGGTTTCTGAGAAGCTGTTGACTGTGAACTCAAGGTGTGTTAGATTAGGTTAGTGCTGGAGCATTTCACACACTTACTTTCCTTAAAATAGGACCTCTGATTAATACTCAAGGGCTCTGATTAATACTCAAGGGCTCTGATTAATACTCAAGGGCTTGGTGATTAGTCTTAAGAATGAAGTGTTGTAGGACCTGGTACTGTAAACACTGGTTGATGTAGCATTTAGTGCACACTGATCAGCAGTTAATTAAACCGCTCATCACTATTCAAGTCTCCACAGCAGCACAGTGCAACCTGGGTAGCGTAGTTTCTGTCGCTACTCTGCTTAACTTTTAAATTGTAGCAAGCGCTAGAGACGGAGTATAATGAACGTAATGGATTGTATATGTAGATGAGTGAAGTCTTGTGTTTGTAAAGAGCCAAGTCTGGACACATCAGAAGCCAGTGTTTGTCTTTCTCAGGTGGGTCTTTGTTTAGTGAATCGTACTGTCACTGAGGGAACTCAAAGAGAGAAAGAAAAGATGAGAATGAGAAGGTCTCAGTGAGACTAGAGAACTGGACGTTCATCTTCATCCTCCTGTGTATGAAGCAGAACATTCAGAACCATCACAGACTGGACACTCTAAGGTTTCGAACACAGAGTCCATACAGTGTTACAGTGTAATGTTACTGAACAAAAACCTAGTGCAATATTCAACTGACAAAGAAACAAATGACAGACACACTCACACATGCATGCACTCACACAGTGATGTGGCATGTTTGAGCAAACCTGAAACCAGATTGTCTAATACTCAGATGAATGTGTGTGTGTGTTTTTGTGGAAATGACAGAAGATGGAGAGATGATGGTGCGGAGGAGAGAGTGAAAGCTCAGCACTTCACACTGTCAGGTTTAGTCAGCGCTAGAACATCAAACCAGAGAGACCTTTTCAGAAATTATTTCATCAGTTTGGCCTGTGTGACATGCCGACTCCTCAGGGACTCTCCAAAGACCCTGCCAATCACACCTCACTCACTCACTCACTCACTCTGAACTCCAGCTTTAGTGCCCATCTTTCAGCTCTGATACTTAACCAGAGTGTGTGTTTGGATCCTGTTTGCAGCATGGACAGAACAGAGACAGTTGGGGGGAGGTGGCATATGGAAAGAAGGTTTTAGAAGATGGATCTGTTGGAGGAGAGAGATGGGTTTCTCAAACATCTCCCTCCATCCCTTAAGTAAAACCCTTTTCCGTTGTCTTGACTGTCGACCTCATGCAGCAAACATGTGTCCTGTGCCTGCGTTTCCATTAGCGGCTGTGTGGGAGCAGAGAGAACCAGTGGGCTGTCTGCTCTCCCATCATGTGTCATTCTGACAGCTGGAGTGGAGCTTGTCTTCACAGACACATTACAGGTCATTTACAGACATATCCCTTATTAGAGAGAAGTGGGATCTATGAGCAGCTGTTTGACATGCATACATGTGCGTGTGCGTGTGTGTGTAAGTGTGTGTGTGTGTGTGTGTGTGTGTGAGTGTGTGTGTGTACCTCTGTTGCTTGAGGTGCGTACACTGTTCTGCATAAATGTTTCTAATACTTTTTTCAGTGATTTTCTGTTTGAGTCAGAACACACAATTTGAGTTCTGTTACTGCCACACTCTCTCATTTGCACATAGTCAACTTGCCTGCACCTACACTCACTCACTCACCCTCTCACTCACCTTCTCACTCACTCACTCACTCTCTCACTCACTCACTCTCTCACTCACTCACTCACTCTCCCACTCACTCACCCACTCACCCACCCTCTCACTCACTCACCCACTCACTCACCCACCCACCCTCCCACTCACTCACTCACTCACTCACTCACCCACTCACTCACTTACTCACTCACTCACTCACTCACTCACTCACTCACCCTCTCACTCACTCACTCACTCACTCACTCACTCACTCACTCACTCACTCACCCTCTCACTCACTCACTCACTCACTCACTCAGACTCAGATCCTCCTCTCCTCATCCCTGCTTACTGACACTCTCACTCCTCCTCACACTTCAGTCCCATCTGTGAGAACCTGGGAGCCACGCCCAGCCGTGCAGTTTGACCTGGGAGCCACGCCCAGTCGTGCAGTTTGACCTGAGAGCCATGCCCAGTCGTGCAGTTTGACCTGAGAGCCACGCCCAGTCGTGCAGTTTGACCTGAGAGCCACGCCCAGCCGTGCAGTTTGACCTGGGAGCCACGCCCAGTCGTGCAGTTTGACCTGAGAGCCACGCCCAGCTGTGCAGTTTGACCTGGGAGCCACGCCCAGTCGTGCAGTTTGACCTGAGAGCCACGCCCAGCCATGCAGTTTGACCGGGGAGCCACGCCCAGTCGTGCAGTTTGACCTGAGAGCCACGCCCAGCCGTGCAGTTTGACCTGAGAGCCACGCCCAGCCGTGCAGTTTGACCTGGGAGCCACGCCCAGTCGTGCAGTTTGATCTGGGAGCCACGCCCAGCCATGCAGTTTGACTGGGGAGCCACGCCCAGTCGTGCAGTTTGACCTGAGAGCCACGCCCAGCCGTGCAGTTTGACCTGAGAGCCACGCCCAGCCGTGCAGTTTGACCTGGGAGCCACGCCCAGCCATGCAGTTTGACCGGGGAGCCACGCCCAGTCGTGCAGTTTGACCTGAGAGCCACGCCCAGCCGTGCAGTTTGACCTGAGAGCCACGCCCAGCCGTGCAGTTTGACCTGGGAGCCACGCCCAGCCGTGCAGTTTGACCTGGGAGCCACGCCCAGCCGTGCAGTTTGGCCCGGTCATGCTGGGAGAGCCAAGGAGCCTTAAAAGCATCTGCTCATTTCTTGTAAGACCCAGCCAAACCATTCGCACTCAGAAAAGAGAAAAAATCCTTTTTTCCCAAAAGGAACAGACTGTAGATGTAGAGTAGAGTTTGATCACTAAGGCCTTCAAAGTGTTCTATTTACGTAACCTTGTGTCAGGGCAGGAATCTAGTCTGTGATTGGTAGGCTTATGTCAAGGCAATAATCCAGTCTGTGATTGGTAGGTTTATGTCAGGGCAGTAATGTAGTCTGTGATTGGCAGGTTTATGTCAGGCCAGTAATCCAGTCTGTGATTGGTAGGTTTATGTCAGGGCAGTAATGTAGTCTGTGATTGGCAGGTTTATGTCAGGCCAGTAATCTAGGCTATGATTGGTAGGCTTATGTCAGGCCAGTAATCTAGGCTATGATTGGTAGGCTTATGTCAGGCCAGTAATCTAGTCTGTGATTGGTAGGCTTATGTCAGGCCAGTAATCTAGTCTGTGATTGGTAGGCTTATGTCAGGCCAGTAATCTAGTCTGTGATTGGTTTCGCAATCATGTCAATTTTCGTCTAAGTCCGTGCAGCAGTAGGAATATTTGACCTGCGCGTCAGTTAAAACAGACATGCAGAGAACCTTCTCCTTGATCGAAGAGATCGAAAATCATACCTACAGCATCCAACACGATCTCTTTTCTATTGGATTTCCTCGTAAAGTTTCAGAAAATATACTCAAAGTCAAGCAAAGTGCCGAGAGAGTGTGCTGTAGCAGCTGATGAAGCTGCTCTCCGGATTCCTGCTTCAGTAAATCAGGTTTAAAGAGAGAGAGCAGCACACATCACTACTGTCCCCACTAAACCAAGAGTCAGTGCATGTACACAGGAGTAATCAGTCCAAACCAGAAACCAGAGAGAGAAGCAGTGTCTCGATCAAACATCAACGAACGAGAAAACTTAGATATTTACTGGTATGCAAAACCAGACCAAACGTTTACAGATGTAATCACAAAGAAATATATGAATCCATCACACAACAGAATATCAAAAAAAGACAGAAAGAGTGTTGCTACTTTATAATGTCAGGTTTTTCTTTAAGGAATTCATAGATGAGCTGCGTGTCTTTTGTAAACAATTAATTATTAGTAGTGTCAGGTTTGCAAATTATATTTTGATGATTCATACTTATTCCTCTAACATAATTTATAAAATACAAGATAATGCTCGTAAACGCTCAGTTAAGCTTTTTAATTGTTTTTCCCTCAGCGGAAAATAAATTATTCAACTATTCAATTATGATGGTGAGGCTATGAAACGGGAGTTTGCTCTGAGTCACCGGATGCAGCGGAGCTGAGCAGACAGGAGCACTCAGAGCTAATCATGACTTTATCCTCCAAAGCCAAACAGTTTCATACGCATGATATTAAGACACAGAAACCAGCCCAAACTGATAAAATGCAAGCAGTGGCGGATGAGCCTGTGCATGTCTCTATGGACAGAAACAGTGAACAAAAATGAATCTAATGTTATTGTCTGCACCAATGCCCCAACATTACCACAGTTACCAAAGACCCAACATTACTGTAGTTACCAAAGACCCAACATTACCACAGTTACCAAAGACCCAACATTACCACAGTTACCAAAGACCCAACATTACCACAGTTACCAAAGACTCAACATTACCACAGTTACCAAAGACCCAACATTACCACAGTTACCAAAGACTCAACATTACCACAGTTACCAAAAACCCAACATTACCACAGTTACCAAAGACCCAACATTACCACAGTTACCAAAGACCCAACATTACCACAGTTACCAAAGACCCAACATTACTGTAGTTACCAAAGACCCAACATTACCTCAGTTACCAAAGACCCAACATTACCACAGTTACCAAAGACCCAACATTATCACAGTTACCAAAGACCCAACATTACCTCAGTTACCAAAGACCCAACATTACCTCAGTTACCAAAGACCCAACATTACCACAGTTACCAAAGACCCAACATTACCACAGTTACCAAAGACCCAACATTACCTCAGTTACCAAAGACCCAACATTACCTCAGTTACCAAAGACCCAACATTACCTCAGTTACCAAAGACCCAACATTACCGTAGTTACCAAAGACCCAACATCACCACAGTTACCAAAGACTCAACATTACCACAGTTACCAAAGACCCAACATTACCACAGTTACCAAAGACCCAACATTACCTCAGTTACCAAAGACCCAACATTATCACAGTTACCAAAGACTCAACATTACCACAGTTACCAAAGACCCAACATTACCACAGTTACCAAAGACTCAACATTATCACAGTTACCAAAGACCCAACATTACCTCAGTTACCAAAGACCCAACATTACCACAGTTACCAAAGACCCAACATTACCACAGTTACCAAAGACCCAACATTACTGTAGTTACCAAAAACCCAACATTACCACAGTTACCAAAGACTCAACATTACCACAGTTACCAAAGACCCAACATTACCACAGTTACCAAAGACCCAACATTATCACAGTTACCAAAGACCCAACATTACCACAGTTACCAAAGACCCAACATTACCACAGTTACCAAAAACCCAACATTACCACAGTTACCAAAGACCCAACATTACCACAGTTACCAAAGTCCTAAAGTTACTATAGTTACCAAAGGCCTAACACTACCAAAGTTGCAAAAGGCCTAATGCTGCTGTGTCTTTCTACCAAAAGCCTAACCTTACTATAGCTACCAAAGGCTTCATTTTACTAATTCTCTTTACCGAAGGCCTAATGTTACCATAACTTCCAAATGAGACAAAAGAGGGTAATCAACACTTTTCTCAAAAATATATCTTGTACTACGGAAACCTGGAGAAAAACCTGCTGAGTGGATCCACTGAGGAGTCATGGTGAGCAGCCTCATGTCGCGTAACGGCTCTTAAAGAGTTAGCTGTGCGAACAGACCCTGTTGGCTTCTCTGGGTGACCCTCACTTTGGGAGAGGACCCCCTCCTAACAGACAGTACACACCGCTCGCTAGCATGGTGCCCTAAACAGACTCACGTGTTCCTGCATGGAACCCATCAAACAATCACAGCGATGGATCAGGAAGACACAAGGCAGGGAGATGCACTGCCATTTTACACTAAAGGGAGAGGGGTGGGATTTCTCGTATACAAAAACTGACCTTTCAGTATGACCAAATCCATCACACAGGATCCTGGTTCAGTCTGACTCACCACTGATTTAACACACTCAGAAGAATGGGTTAAATACATAACGTGCTATTTGAAATATTGACATGGCAAAGAAAATCATTAGAGACAGAGAACTAATAATGCTAGTGGAAAAACAATTATTCAGATGAAAGATGTGAAGAACTGGGGACAGTGGGAAAGAAATGGCCTGTGTTTTTCTGTACATATACTGGGTACATATACTAAATCGGTCCAATCAAATCAGTCCCCAGGCAACCACAGGCTTCCTCCAGAATTCCGCCCCGAGTTCATAACTGTTTTGAAAAAAAAAAAGATGGGTGAACAGATCCTATCGAGTGTCAGTATGATGACAATATTATTCATTCACAACATGGTTTGTAGGTAGCAGACTGGTTTGTGAACACCTGACTGTTTTGTAGGTGGCTGACTGTTTTGTGAACACCTGACTGTTTTGTAGGTGGCTGACTGGTTTGTGAACACCTGACTGTTTTGTAGGTGGCTGACTGGTTTGTAAGCAGCTGCTCATGTTGTGAAATATGATATGGTGTTCATAAAAATATATAAGTGAAAACATCCTTCTCTTATCCAGTAATGTTTTGACTGTTTGCACTTGAGTCCAAACGGAACTTTTTTGGAAAAGTTACTAGGTCTGGTCCCGGAAAACTGCCGGGTCGTCTTTTGCGTGAATTTCAACTCTATATTGTGTTCCCGCACAACCTCTGTCCGGAACACTGCCGGACCATTTACGTAAAGAACTGCATGTGTTAAAGGGATTTAAGCGGGGGTTCTCCGTTGCATTTTCCACATTTCAAATTACTCTCACATAAAAGGCTCCAGTTCCTCTGAAGTCTGTGATCTGTGGAACAATTTTCCTGCTCAGGACGGCACAAAACTGAGCAAGACGCTTGCAAAAGCCCATCTTCAGCACCTCGTTAATATAGATCAGCAAATTCATTTTCATTCACTAACTCAGGGCACTTACACTCTGAAGAGGATCTGTGAAGCTAGATGAGAGGCGGCAGACGGCCGTCTGCACTGGACGCTGAACTGGACGCTGACATGGCGCATGATGTCAAGACAAAACAAAACTGAACATTTATGAGAACTGGCTAGTATTAGATAATGTGTTTAAAACACACCGAAGAATAATTTATGTGTAAACAATACAATTAGTCGTAATTTACTAATTATTAAATTCCCCAGCCCTCCAGTGTCGCCCTGAGGAAGTTAGAATATTAAGTGTGAATATATTGTTCTGAAAGTTTGCATATTAAGTGTGAATATATTGTTCTGAGGAAGTTTGAATATTAAGTGTAAGTATATTTTTTTCTGAAAGTTGGAATATGCTCTTCTATTGTCCAGGTCTGTGAAGATGTGACCACTGAAATTCTGTTGGCTTTGGTTTCCCAGCTGTTCAACATCACATGTGCAAGCTTTATGAGTCCTGCCCCCCCCCCCCTACACACACACACACACACACACACACACGCATACACATACATACACACAGACACACACACACACTTGCCCTCAGGAATAACTGACAGAATAAGTGACAGGCATGACCTAGACATGACAGGAGACACATGTATGTTAATGTGTGTGTGTGTGTGTGTGTGTGTGTATGTTTTGGGGGGAGGGGAGTTCTGAATAAGACCCATCACTTGCTATAAGCTCTGTGAATGTGTGGAGAGTGTGAGTTTGGCACATGTGGGTCAGATGTCTGTGTCACACAGGCGGCCACACGGCTGCAGATTCACGCATGACAACAAACCGCATTAGAATGTGGGTCATTCCAGAATAGGGGGGACAATTTAGGCATCAAAACTTTTTGAAAAATTGACCTTTTATTTTATCATTTATGTATTTAAGAAAAACAGGTAATGAACCATGAAACAATTTGCTTCGTCCAGCTCCAGCATCAAAGGTACACTTTTTATTAGATGTGTTATTTGTCGTGTTCTAACACTTAGTTATATAAATAAAGAAAGAAAACTTTGAAATTCATTTGTCTTGTTCTGATCATTTGAGTAACAGGGTTGCATTGGTTAGGGTGATATACTCAGTCAAAGCTGAAAAGATTGGACAAATATGAAAAGTAGAGGAGAGGACTTAATTTTGGTCTGCCCATGGTGTTAGCAAATGGCTTGATGATATCATGGCCTCTGTGTCATGTGACTCACTGTTTTTTCTCTTCCTCTGCCAGGCTCAATAGGTTTCAGTAACAGGGTTGCGCACATGTTGTGGGACACAACTTTAGCGCATAATTACTATTATTTAAAATATGTTGACAATTAAAAAATTGTTTTAACAATTACAAGAGACGTATATAAGCAAGATAATACCCAAAAAGTAGATTTAAAACTTATTTTAACTGTTACATTTGATATGCAAGTTGGTCATCAAGAAGGTGGGACAAGAGAAAAATGCCATTTTAGGGGGCGCTCGAAAGCTGTTCTGTATTTTAAATAATATTTCAAAGCCACTTTTTTCTACAACTATACACATTTTGTGTCAGGACAAGAATAATTTACACGACAAGTGCATGTTTTAATATTTTGTGCATGGATTATTTGAAATTTCATGGATGGGACAGAAAATAACAGAAGACAAAATGTATGTAGTAAGAGTGTGATTGGATGGAGCATCATTTGGACTCATATTTTAAATAATGGGATCATGTTTTTTGATGAAATTTTAAATACTTATTTAATAATTTATTTACTTGCCTATTTCATTTGAAACTCCAATAAAAATCAAATTAAGAAAACACAAATCAACAGGAGGGAAAAAAAATTGATTGCCTACCAGCTCTGTAGCACAGAAAACGCAACATAAATCTTCGTTTGTGCATTGGGAAAATTCTTTAATTGGCAGTGTTAACTTTTAATCTATTTCTGCTACTCTGAGTTTGGTGAACTTTCTCAGGTCTGAGTGAACTAATCCGGGTCGGGACGCTGATGTATGGATGTTTAGATTCAGTATGACCGTGGCTCACCGATGATCTGCTGTTTTTCCCGGGGTGGATGTACATCTGATTCCGGTAATTAGGATCTAGTATCCATCCACTGCCTGACCCCACGCTGTCTCCTGGGAATACCACAGCAACCTTAAAATATTGGACTTTTCCCTGAAACTCTCCTCTGTTCAGGTCAGTAACGCGGTAATGTCTGAAATAGCGCTGGACTGTCTGATTAGTCCTGGAGCCAGAGAGCTAGAGACACACAACTAAAGCTATTACAGCTCAAATACCATTACGTCAGGAATGACTCTGAGTATGTGTGTGTGTGTGTGTGTATGTGTGTATGCATGGGAGAGTTTGTGTATGTGTACATGCACTCCTATGAGCGTGTGTCTGTCTCACCTGTGGGGTCAGACAGAGGTGAATGGGTTGTGAACTGGGCCCATGCAACGTGTTCTGTCTCCTGCACACAGTTAATCATAGAGTCCTGAGTGGCCATAAAAACACTGTAGATCCTATTAACATCCTGATCATTCAACACAAGGGCAGTTAGTCCATTAGCATGCGCGCACACACACACACACACACACACACATATGCAAACTACGGCTGGAGAGAGCATTACACTACAGCCCAAGGGTACTAATGCTTCCTCTCTCTTATTCTTCACCTTTTCCCCTTCTCTCTCCCTCTCCTCCAGGCCTCTCACCTATCATAATTCTCTCCTCACCTCACGTCTGTCTTTCTATTTTCCTCTTGCTTTTTTTTCTTCATAGCCCTTTGCATCTCAACATGTATTCATCGTTTTCCATGAAGGTCTCTTTGCCCGTGTGTGTGTGTGTGTCTTTCGGTCCCTCTCAACTACACCTACTCCAACTAATAAGACCTCCACGACGTCTCCTCCACCGACCTCTGTCTCTCAGACATCTCCTCCTTTGGCTCCATCCTCCCCCCTTTATCGGCCCCTTTTATTTATCGTCCTCCTCCCGGAGGACACGGCTCCTCTCTCTGTCGCCTGTCCTTGGACAAAGAGGAGTGGCCTATACACACACACACACACACACACACACACACACACACATAGAGACAAACACACACACACACACACACACACATAGAGACACACACATACACACACACACACATAGAGACACACACATACACACATACACACACAGACACACCCACACACACACACACATAGAGACACACACACACACACACACAGACACACCCGCACAGACACACACACACACACACACACACACACACACACAGACACACAGACACACACAGACACACACACACACACACAGACACACACATACACACACACAGACACACACACACCCACCCACCCACCCACCCACCCACACACACACACACACACACACACACACACACACACACACACAGAGTAGAGACAGGGCTGACAGTGACAGAGGGGGGTTTTTGAACGCAGGGGAAAAGCCCATGAGGAACAGGTTTGTCACTAATGGTTATGAGTTAACTTCCCTATGCATTACCATCTCTCTCTCCCTCTCTCTCTCTCTCTCTCTCCCCCTCTCTCTCTCTCTCACCTCCCTATGCATTACCCTCTCTCTCTCTCTCTCTCTCTCTCTCTCTCTCTTTCTTGCTGTCTGCCTCTCTCACCAGGTTTTAAAAGTCCACTCCATGTAAAAACATCTCAGTGCTGTGGTCTGAAGTGGAGTGGACGAGTTTTGTTGTAAACACACGCGTGTTTAATGGCTGATGGAGCAGTAGTGTGTGGACCCCTAAGCCTGGGTCAAATGCAGGTTATATTAGACAGCGTGTGTGTCCCACAGGCAAAACTTACACCTCGTTTAAGATTTGACGTGCGGATGTGACCGACTTTGAACTTTTCCCTTCAAAATAAACTAAAGGAACACATGTCATATCACTGAAGGTCTAGAGCAATCATAGAACATGGAACATATAGGCCTACGTGCTTTCTGGCATTTTCAGTACTGCTCAACACTAGCATGTAGAATACGGTTCTTCACTCTGACTTGTGTTGATGTCTCACTGAACGCACAGATGACTTATGCCTGTGTTCTTCACCGCTGGATCAGTCAGCTGGTTTTACTATCGCTAATGGAGCCTGTACGTTAAAATAGATAAGAGTGTGAAATACTGGTTTGCTTTACTGGGCAAACAGACATATATGAGGGCTGTCTGACCACTGGGAAGGACCGCGTTAAGGAGAGAACTCATAAGCCAGACATGAATAAGAGCAATTCAGCAAATGCTATAAAAATCCATGTTTTGAGAAATGTGCTGTGTGTCGTATACAATGACGTATAGTATGGAGGTTTAGAAATAACAGGAAACAGGCTAACCGGAGTATGTATATTTTAGCCACACAGTAAAGAACAAGGTTTTAATTATCCAAGCCTTGGTCTCCCATCAGCTCCGCTGGGTCGAGACGCCCTCTCCAGCGGAGGGAGAAAAGTTATGCTGGGGTGCGCTCCTTCATGTGGCTGCACTCTTTGATGGGGGTTTGCATTTTTTAACATGTTTTTGAAAAGTGAGCTTGAAAAAAAAAGTGAATTCATTTGGAAGTTGCAGTTAGCTCCTGTATAAAAGATTAGGCCCTGAAGAAAGCAGCAGAGGGCTTCATAGCAGATTATTATTTCACATGGCAAGAGAGGTGGAGAGGATGACAGCCGTGTGAATTATAACTTTAAGACACATGCACGTGCATGTACACATGCACACACACACAAACACGCGCGGGCACACACACACGCGCGCACACACACACACACACACACACACACACACGCAGGCACACACACGCGCGCGCACGCCAGCACACACACACACGCACACACGCACACACGCACACGCACACGCACACACACGCACACACAGTCTCTCTCTTGCTCGCTCTCTCACTCACATTCTCTATCATTAATTCTCATAGTTTTTCAACCTCTCTCTCTCTCTCTCTCTCTCTCTGTCTCCCCCTCTCATGTACCACTCCTCCCATCTCTCTCCCTTCATCTCTCTCTCTCTCCCTTTCTCTCTCCCCTCGTCTCTCTTTCTCTCTCTCTCTCTCTCGCTCACACACACACACACACACACACACACACATTGGTATTCTCCTCCAGATGCCATTAAGATGATTACATTTAACATTCCCTTTCTGCTCCTGTCCTGACGTGTTCCTCCATCTCTCTGGGCTTCTCCCTCCAGCTGTTGCTTTGATATTAGCTTTATGAAATCTGTGTGGATGCCGTATACCTCACTAATCTGCATCACCGCTGGCAAAGAGCTTTCTACCAGCTCTCCCTCTCTCTCTCCCCCTCTCTGTCTCTCTCGCTCTTCCTGCCTCATTTTCTCCATTTCACTTCTTTAATCCTCCACATCTGAGGCCTGAATCTACTGTCTCTCTTCTCTCTGCCCTCACTCATTAATGAAACGAGTTTGTGGTGAAAAGGCAGAACACTCCTCTTTCCTTTTAGCATGGCCATGTTTGTCCTTTGATTACTTTTTCTTTGTCCTTTCCCTGCCTGCCGCTACGTTTGCATCTCCTGCTCATCTCCACTCTCACCTCAGGTAATCCGCTCTCCGGCCCTCTGTCCTGCTTTCCTCTGACTGTACGGCGCTCCAGTGACCAGCGCTGCCGGATCGCCCGGCCTCCTTTTGTTTCTCATGACTCATTTTCACACGCTTGTTAAAACCGTGGAACATGATATTTCAAAGCCAACGTGGTGAGGAATTTTTTTTTTTTTTTTACCCAATTGCGCAATCGTGCCTAAACAATATCTCAGTTCAGTTCTGAAGTCTGCCCGAGGGGAAGAAACATGTGCTTTGACAAGTTTGCTACAAATACCATGGCACTGTATGGTATATATTTATCCAGCGTTTGTGGAAACGTGTTTGTGAGTTGTGGTGTGTGTGGCACTGAAACTGTCGGCGAGGTCTGGAGAAAGCGCGTTAAATAGCAGCAGATGTTGTGGATGACAGATTGAGGCCAAGATAAGATTAATTTATCATGTTTTAGTCACTAATGTCGTTATCCTGTGGTTCAGAGAGACATGATTGTGTACTGCATAGAAGTACACGTCTGACGTCTACATCCTATGGAAAAAAAAACCCCAAACAAAAACAATATGTTGATTTTGTGTGTTTATATAAGACAGAACCATAAAGATGTTGATTTTTGTGGGTGTATAAAGGACAGAACAATAAAGTTTGGTAAGATTTTGTGGGTTTGGTAAGACAGAGCTGTAAAAATTTGTAAATTTTTGTATGCGTGTGTAAGACAGAAACATAAATATTGGTCAAATTTTGCGGGTGTTGTCACACTCTGGCTCTGTTTCCCATCCTCTGCTGGTCAATTTAGTGTTGGGTTTTCTTAGTCACTCTGAGGTTCTTCATTTAATTATTCAGTCGTGGTCTGCACCTGTTTCAGTTAATGTAGTCTTGGTCACAGCTGGTATAAATATCCCTGGTTTCCCTCAGTTTCCATGTGAAATATTTAACTTGTTTCATTTTCGCTGATGTGACCTTCTGGAATAAGTCTATGAGTTATCTTGAATCCTGAGAATTCTCCCTTGTTCTCGTTTCTGCGTTCCTGTGTCTTTGCCTGCCCCTTGTTAAATAAAACTGGTAAAGTCTTGCCTCCACTCCTGCCTCTACCAGTTCACCAATAACAGCTGTATGTAAGACAGAGCTGTAAAGCTCTTTAAAATTTTGTGGGTGTATGTAAGACAAAACTGTGAAGATCGGTAACATGCTGTGGGTGTAAGACAGAGCTGCAAAGATGTTGATTTTGTGAGTGTTTGTAAGACAGAGCTGTAAAGATGTTTATTTTGTGAGTGTTTGTAAGACGGAGCTGTAAAGATGTTGATTTTGTGAGTGTTTGTAAGACAGAGCTGTAAAGATGTTGATTTTGTGGGTGTAAGACAGAGCTGTAAAGATGTTGATTTTTGTGGGTGTAAGACAGAGCTGCAAAGATGTTGATTTTGTGAGTGTTTGTAAGACAGAGCTGTAAAGATGTTGATTTTGTGGGTGTAAGACAGAGCTGTAAAGATGTTGATTTTGTGAGTGTTTGTAAGACAGAGCTGTAAAGATGTTGATTTTGTGAGTGTCTGTAAGACAGAGCGGTAAAGATGTTGATTTTGTGAGTGTTTGTAAGACAGAGCTGTAAAGATGTTGATTTTGTGAGTGTCTGTAAGACAGAGCTGTAAAGATGTAAAATATCCCAGGGAGGCCATGTATCTGCTGAAGTCCACAGTATTTCGCAATGATTCTTAACATATACATCTGTGATAAAAGGCCATATATTTTACAGAAGTTAAACGTGTTCCTGCCAGACAGTATCTGTTCTCTCTTTCTGCTCTGTGATTGGCAGAGCCTATGACGACATGACAGCTGTGTGATTAGCCTTGTGTCAAGTTTAATTAAGCTCTATAACATAACTGACACATTCATAATATCTTCATCTGCAGTTCAGACACCTTCCCTAGCATTACAGAACAGTTTACATGAGCCCACTTCCCAGAATGCCCCTCTCTACCTGTCACTCCTTCATCTCCCAGAATGCCCCTCTCTACCTGTCACTCCTTCATCTCCCAGAATCCCCTCTCTGCCTGTCACTCCTTCATCTCCCAGAAACCCCTCTCTGCCTGTCACTCTTTCACCTCCCAGAATCCCCCTCTCTGCCTGTCACTCCTTCACCTCCCAGAATCCCCCTCTCTGCCTGTCACTCCTTTACCTCCCAGAATCCCCCTCTCTGCCTGTCGCTCCTTCACCTCCCAGAATCCCCTTCTCTGCCTGTCGCTCCTTCACCTCCCAGAATCCCCCTCTCTGCCTGTCACTCTTTCACCTCCCAGAATCCCCCTCTCTGCCTGTCACTCCTTCACTTTGTTCTGCTCTTGTTATTTATCCCTGTGTGACCTCTCGGTGCCCTCACGCACAGCTGCGGCTCGGTGCCAGATGTTCAGACCAGAGATTTCTGCTCCACACCACCAAGAGGCAGAATTTGTCCCGTCACCACGGTGATTAGGCCCTTAGAACGAACAGCACACAGCTGCTCTTTGGAGAGGATTCAGAATTACTGTGTTTTTTAATCAGAATGAGAGAAGTCCCAGCATGTGAAGACATACTGCATGAAAGGATGAGAGAGAGAGAGAGAGAGAGAGAGAGAGAGAGAGCTGGTATCCCTATAAGGCATGTGTTCTCATCCTGACCTTTCCCCTGTTTCTTTTGTTGCTGCCTGGTTGCCCAGGGTAACGGAGATGCAGTGTATAGGGTCTGTGCGGTGAGAGGCAGCAGGTGAGGAGGAAAACATACTGTCCTGGCGTAGCTCCATGAGCAAGGACCAGGGGACTGACTCACATCACCCTAAAGAAACTAAAAATAGACGCCAGGCATTTACACAGTCCATGCACTGCCCCCCCCCCCCCCCCCCCCCCCCGCCGCCTCTTTTATCTTCTCCAGCAGACACAGATGAAAGAATGCTGTTTCTTTAGGAGGAAACTATATACGTACATAAAATGTAAAGATTTATTCCAATATGTATGGATTTGAATATCCTGTTCTGGCCATAAAGATGTACCATGCCAGGCCTGGTGAAGACCGCTGCTGCTGTTCCTCCCCGTCCCTGTGGAAGATCGGAGTCTGTGTGACCACCCTAGCGAGCAACAGAAGGATCTGAATTGAAAACAACTGTGGTGTGGTTCATTAGAGCGGCCAGGCTGACAGTGCGTCTCAGATCTAGGGCGAGGCACCGGAGCGCTGGAGATCTGAGCGCTGGGATTGAAATCTGGTCATAAAGTTTAATTATGGGGTGGGGAGGGGGGGATCTGCAAGGCTGGATTTTTGGAGAGGGTTCAAAAGTGCCTGAAATGATGGAGTGTGGATTAGGACGACAAAGCAGTGGTGTGCATGGTGTGTTTATCATAGAGGAGCTGATTGTACACTTATATAAGCAGGTGATGGATGGCGGAGACTGTCTGACAGGGGAACTTTCGGTCGAGACGTTAATGGAAACAGTTCTCTCTACAAGGCCTGTCTTGTCTGCTTGCCAAGAGACATAACAGATTTAAATCCTATCTATAACTATCCGCGCTATCGACCCGAAACCCTGCTTCTCTACGCAGCATAGGGAACAAATTATGGCGAAAGTCACCAGGAAATGGACGAGAGGAAAAAAAAAAAAAACCCCTCTCAGATTGAAACAGAGTTTGCTGCTGTGCACACTAAATGGAGAAGTACTTGTTTGAGAGAAATGTGTGTTTCCTTTTTTTTTTCCGCTGTAGTTTTATGTAAACAGGGTGTCATGGTGCAGAATGGACCCGTCCAGTTACATACTGTATAGAAATGTATGAAACCTAGTGTTTCATATTTACAGTTGCCTTTTCGTCGACTTTATTATTACTGGTGCTGGATAATAACCCTCCCTCTGCCTGTTTCTTCCACAAGGAACTCTGATTCCTTTTTTCACTGGGTTTGTTTGGCTGTCGCCCTCTACGACCCTGTCGCAGACTGGAGTGTGAGTGGTAATACTGGTAATACTGGTCTGCTGCCCTGTTTGTCGGGGGTCTGGGCTCAGCCCCCCCCCTCACTGCCAGCCCTACTCGCGTAGCCCTTCTGTTTCCTCTCAGACAGTCTGGGCCGCTGGACCAGCGCCACAGTATCTGATTGATTTTCTGTTCTTCTCTCAGTCTGAATAAATCTCCTGGAAATTGTTCCATGAAGTGGGTCTATTCTTCATCTATTCAACTGGCCCTGTTCTTTGGTTTCATTATTTTTCGTTTTTTTTTTTTTTTTCTCCTGGATCTCCTAAATCTAAATCTAAGGCTATCTCTGAATCCTCATTATGACTGAAAACTATCATTTCAATATCTGGAAACACTCAGCATCAGGTTTAAACCCACTCTGCTTTTGGCTCAGAGTGGTTAGATTTTTTTAAAGGGGAGAAAAACACTGTGATACATTGCCTCAAATCGGCCTTGACACTGTATAAACAAGACTTACTTTGGGACTTTCAGGCTTTTAGTACACACGCACATACATACGCACATACATATGCACGCACACACACACGCACACACACACACACACACACACACACACTCACACACACACGCATACACACACACACACACACACACACACACACACACACAATTTTAATTATATTAAGTTCAAACCCTCATAGTGTCATCTGTGGGTAAAGCTAGGAGAAGTCTGTGAGAATGATATCTTATGATAAAGCTAATCCTGAACTGTCCTCCCCCTTGATTCACTCCCTACCCACATATGTAATATTAACAGGGATCTGCCTGCCTTGAGAACATTAGCCCAGAATAGTCTTAGAAAAATGCAAGAGTACTACACTCCAGGGCAAAGCAGTACCTAGAAACTCGAGAGCGTTCACATCCCGAACCGAGTGCGGTCTGAGAGATGACAGTCTTTCACAGGCAGCCAAACCCCGGCAGGCAGCTTAACGCCGTCGGATCTGACTGAGGAAACGTGCAGATGTGATGGAAACGGGAGATTTCGTGAGAAATCATCTCTCTTGCTCCCCTTGTTTTACTGACCTGTCGTCTGCGGGGACGCGTTGTTTTTGACATGATAGCGCCGTTTATCTCTGCTCCTACCCCTTTTACTGTTTCCATCCCCGCTGCTGGTTGGTAATAAATGAATTTGATAAACCAAATATAAGAATTACCTCGGTGTCCTGGCGATGAACAGCTCTGTCCGTAGGGGGCGCCATCACGGTATCGTGTGTCTGCTGCACTGGGGGATCACACAGGTCCGTAACGTGCAGTAGCTTGGTTCATGTGTTAGTGTATTACTGTGGCTGTTAGAAAAGGCCTGGTTCTGAACGCGGGTTGAGTCACTGTGGACCGGACCATCTCCGCTCACTCTTCCTCCTGCGTCTGTTTGTCTCGCTTAAATGGCCGTGAAAATCTTAAAGAGTCGAACTGTGTGTGTTTGATGAGTCTGTTTGTCTGTCGCTGACAGAGAAACTCAGAGGGTTGTGTGACCAGCGGATTGGGAAACTGGTGTGCTCACACCTTTGTTAAAGCGCCTTGAACAAGAATGTTTCCTGAGATGTCTTCTCCCTTGACCTTTTGTCAGTTCACTGCTTTTATAAGACTTATGAGGAAAGCACCTCAAAATGCCTGATAAGTCTGAAACTCGTTATCTGCTTGTGAGCTTCATTATAAAACCATTGTTACGAACCAATAAAATCTATATAAAGTTCAGAAAAATTCTGAGTCCATTTAACTAGCGTCTGAGATTGGATTTGCTCAGACTATTGAACATAGAGCATTGTAGGAATGTTGCAGAAACATTGTCCTCATCAGTACAGATGAAAATGGAGAAAAATATCACCCTTTTCACGTGCTAATTACATCCAGAGAATCTATTCACTGCATTAATGGGCTGTGTTCTGTTTTCTGTGTACAGGAGACCTTCCGTGTTTGACAAGAACACCCTCAGAATGGGACAAGTGTTAATTAACAACGCAGGTTTTTCTTTGTCCCTGTAAATCGAGATTCAGCACGGCATTCACACTAATTCTGTTGTCCCATTCACTTCCTGTTGACAAATCACAACAGATTCTAGATCAGATAATGCGTTTTGTTTCGAGCCGATCCGACTCAGGCTAAAATTAGCCCAGTGGTTCGCATGCATAATGTGATGATGCCCTGTGACTGCTGCCGTTTTGCCCTTGCTGAACACAACTGAACACTACTGAACACTACTGAACACCACTGAACACTACTGAACACGCTGAATAAGACAAGCAGAGGAATGTTACGGACAGCTTAACCGGGTTAGCGGTGCGTAGAGGAGTGGAGCTGTGACGTGATGTGAGAGGATTCTTTATCTTGTCCAGTCCCCGGTGCTCACCTGACACACCCACCGATGATGTGGTGGACACACCCACTCCCTTAATCACCTCAAACAGCATGCGTTTACGCATCTGATTGGTCCGTGGAGGGAAGAGGAGAACTCTTTTCCCCTCCCACATGGGCAGCCAGAACAGTTCGGTTGGTTGGAGTCATGTGACTGTAGAAAACACAATGCTGTAAACATGAGAGCTTTATTACTCTACTCTTCCTTCTTACTGAGATCATCTGTGTGTCGGCAGACGTTTTGCCAATTCTAGTCTTTATTATAACTCTGTATAGCAATATTATCTCGGCTAAATCAGCCTCTATCCATACAATTGCAGCAAAATGTCAATATTAAGAATTTATCTGCCATAAAATGCCTGAAATCAGATAGAGTAGGCACATCATTAGTGCAGTATGTTCTCTCACACACACAGTCTCTGGAATTAATGGCTCATCAACTCTGATTGTGTGGCACACACACACATACACAACGCACACACATACATACAAACAAACACACATACAAACACACACACACATACATACAAACAAACACACACACACACACACACACATACATACAAATAAACAAACACACATACATACAAACAAACACACACACATACAAACACACACACATACATACAAACAAACACACACACACACACATACATACAAATAAACAAACACACACACATACAAACAAACACACACACATACAAACAAACAAACACACACACATACAAATAAACACACACACATACGTACAAACAAACAAACACACACACACACACACACACACACGCACGTGCACGCACACACGTATGCGCACACACACACACACAGACACGCACACACACACACACACATGCGTGCGCACAACCACACAAAAGACACAGTTAAGGCTTGTGTGCAGTGTTAGGGTGTGATGTGAAGAAGCTGAGCTTGCTGTGTGCCTGTCTCAACCTCCCTCACACGTTACTCTGTGCATTCCTCAGAGCTGCACAGATCTGATTTGGATTCTTTATGTTGCACTTACACACACAGAAGGTTGCTCATATTCCACCTCTTTACGACTCTTCTGCAGGAAGACTGAGTGACAGTGGGCTCAGTCTCATTCATTAACCTTGCCTGATACGAAGTCACCTCCCTCTGCAGACCTCCTCTCACCTTCTCCTCTCTCTTCCAGCGGAGTACAGTTCCTTTTCACTTAAAAGAGCGTTCTTCTGAGAGGGGCGGTCATACCTCAGTGTTTCCGTGAGGGTTCTGGTGAAGTCTGCGTGCTGGTACGTACAGGGCACACATGCTGTTATTGAGCTTCTGAGGAATGAGACAGCTCTTTCCCGCCCCTCTACCTGGAACCTTCAGGCCACGATGGCCGAAAACGCCGTGTAATATGAGCGGGAACCTGGGCTGCCTTCATTGTAATCTGTCTTTACTTGCACTAAATCTTGGTATTTGGACTTGCGGCTGTTGAAGACTTGTTTTTAAACGGCTATGTTTGAAATGAATGATTTACTGAGTCTTTGGGGGGGGGGGGGCTGTGTGTCTTTGAGATGAGATTCTTTGTGAGGTGTGACAGAATGAGGGTCTAGAGTGACAGGCCATTGTTTGATTGGTGCTGTCTCAGCGATGTGTGAGAGCATTGTGTCTATGAAAAGCGTTATACAAATAAAATTTTCTTTTCTTTTCTTTTTTTTTTTTAACTGCTCCTCTACGTTTTGACACCCCCCAGGGCTCATTCAGTGCCATGTTCTCCAGCACATCCGCAATGCCAGCCGTGGAGTGGAGGTTGGCTGTGTGTTTCCTCTATGAATAATAGCGTGTTTGTCTGAGAAGAGGTGATGTTGGCTGTGTGTTTCCTCTATGCGCTGATGTCAGAAATGGATTTGGTCCTCTCCTTTATTGTGTAGGACATACACTCCGCTCCACTCCGCCCCTGGGCACTAATGAGAGGAATGAATATTTAATGCATTGAAATGGCCATGTCTGTGAACACACACACACACACACACACACACACACACACACACACACACACCATCCTGCTGCCTAGCTGAAAAGAGCTGTCCATCCACCCTGTGAAACCACTAGGCACTCTCTCACACAGACGTACACGCGCACACACACACACACACACACACACACACACACACACACACACACACACACACACACACTCTCTTTCCTGCAAGACCCCTAAGTCTATTGGGTTCACTCAACACTTCCTGGCAATAAAGATTGAGGCCGAGAGGGCGGGGCAGGGATCGGGCTGCAGAGTTTTTCTCCTCCTCTACCTCTGGAACAGAGGATCAAAACAAGTCATCTCTAACACTTTTCCCCTCCACATAATGAAGAAACAGTGCTGTTGGAAATGTCAGGAGGATTGTGTGAGGCAGACTGGCTTTATTGTGCTGACGCAAAACCAATATTTGAGCAGGAAAGCAATAGTGGAGGAGAGGAGAGGCGCTGGCTGTAACGTGGTTGTGAGGGGCAGGGAGGGAAAAAGGCGCCTCGTCTCTGTAACGAAAACAAAAAAACCCCATCCATTCTGTTCTGCATCTCTATTATCTATTCTCCGCTCTCTCTTCTCCTTTATTCCCTCTGTTCCCCATGTTTTTTTCTCTGAACTGCATTGTCTCTATAACTTATTCTATAACACACACACACAGACACGCACACATACGCGCATACACCTACGCACATACACACACACACACACACACACACACATACACATACACACACACACACACATACAGAGTGAGGAGTGGAAAGCGCTGGGCTGGGCATCTCTGTTTGTAGTCTCCTGCAGATCCTCTGTGCGATTGATTTACAGGCTGACATTAGCCAGCTGCAGGGAGTCACTCATTGCCTGCTGTAATCGCTAACTGGAATGACTCCAGCAGCAGGGCCTGCAATCCGGGCAGAGAGGAGCGTTTAAGATCCTCCGCAATGCAGTCCAAGGGCCCACTGATTTATATGAGTACTGGGTACAGGGCTGCTCTGACCCGAGAGGATGAGAGAGAGAGAGAGACAGAGAGAGAGAGAGGGAGAGAGGGAGAGAGAGAGAGAGAGAGAGAGAGAGAGAGAGACAGAGAGAGAGAGAGGGAGAGGGAGAGAGAGAGAGGAAGAGACAGAGAGAGAGAGGAAGAGACAGAGAGAGAGAGAGAGACAGAGAGAGAGAGAAAGAGAGAGAGAGAGGAAGAGACAGAGAGAGAGAGAGAGAGAGAGAGAGAGGAAGAGAGAGAGAGAGAGAGACATAGAGAGAGAGAGAGAGCGAGAGAGAGAGAGAGAGACAGAGCGAGAGAGAGAGAGCGAGAGAGAGAGAGAGAGACAGAGAGAGAGAGAGCGAGAGAGAGAGCAAGAGAGAGACAGAGAGAGAGAGAGAGAGAGACAGAGACAGAGAGAGAGAGAGAGACAGAGAGAGAGAGCGAGAGAGCGAGAGAGCGAGAGAGAGAGAGCTCATGTTGAGTGTGGAGTGCATGTCTGTGTGGAGGAGTGTGGAGAAAACGGTCTGAGAGAGAATGCAATATCAGGGGGCTGAGTGCCAG
>NC_044499.1:52120422-52125422 GCF_902362185.1 Chanos chanos | reverse complement strand
GGTTGGGACTGAGTGTGTGTGTTTGTGCCCACATCATTGTGTGTCTGTTTTCTGAAAAGTGAATTTAAAATGTGAGGACATGAGGACATTGTGTGCTGTTTTGTGCGGTGTTTTGTTTGGGTGTAGCTCTTCATTCTGTGATAGTAGCCGGACAGTGCTGTGCCCTGCTGAGAGATGCTAATAGAATCTAAATAAAGTTAATCTAACTCTCCTGAGATGCCCACACACTGTGTTTCACAGCTCTCTCTCCCTGTCTCCTCTCTCTCTCTCTCTACACTCTATCCATTCAGCTCTAAGTCCTTGGGGATTTTGTTCTTTATCACCTAACCCCACGTGCTGTGCGGTGGGAGAAAACGGGCCGTGCGTTGCACTGATCCGACTGTAATGAGGTTTGAGGGACATCAAAGGCTCTGACATCCAGAGGGGAAAGAAATCAGAAACTCCGAGTTTGAAACGCGAAAATCCCTTGCTGTGCTGAACGTAAATTATCATCAACCTGGAGAACATTATCAAAAAGGCGGATGAACAAGTCTGAGACGCAGACCGTCAGGACGGCACATCTTAGCTAAATGAACCAGCACAAAGAATGTCAATATGTCTGTCACATTCTGGTGTCGAACAGAGAGAGAGAGAGAGAGAGAGAGAGAGAGAGAGAGAGAGAGAGAGAGAGAGCGTACACATGAGAGAGAGAGAGAGAGAGAGAGAGAGAGAGAGAGAGAGAGAGAGCGTGCACATGAGAGAGAGAGAGAGAGAGAGAGAGAGAGAGAGAGAGAGAGCGTACACATGAGAGAGAGAGAGAGAGAGAGAGAAAGAGAGAGCGTGCACATGAGAGAGAGAGAGAAAGAAAGAGAGAGAGAGCGTACACATGAGAGAGATGTATAAAATTATCATGAAATGGATGGAGAAAAAAACAGGCCGGCTGATGAGTAGTGAAATCTTGGAGTGAGTCACTATCATCTCTCTCAAACACACACACAAAAACACCCACCATATTTCATTCAAATACAGATCAAAATCGCTTCAGTCTCCACATAAAGAGCAGACCGGCAGCGACAGGACAGAGAAGTGAGCAGATTTTCAGTCTGACCGGCTGGATGGACACAAATAGAAGAAAAACACTAAAAAGAATTCAGAGCAGATTAGATGGAGGTTAGGACACGTGACCGCAGAGACCCCGGCTGGCAGATGACACAGAGTGGCAAACGCGTCTCTCTCTCAGACACACTCCCCGCTTTTCAATTGGTTTTGTTTGTGGATTTCCGTCCTTTTCGCCTTTTTTCCTTTGACATAGAGGATTTGTTGGGGGGGGGGGGGGGGGGGGGGGTCAGCTTATATGGTCTCAGCTCTCAGTCCTGTCTGCCCACATACAGACTGAATTTTGTCTTTATTAAAATATGTGGATCTTCTTATTCACGCTTCTTTACAGATGTGAGTTGGAGTGAAGTTTGGAGCAGGTGTGAGGACGTGTGAAGGTGTCAGACTGATGCTCGGTTTTAACCAGTACCCAAACCCAAACACACGCGTGTCCGGCTCAGTGTGAAAAACACGCACAGGTCTGATCAGAGTGGGCTTTCCCTAATTACCACATCACATCTTTATCAAGTGACACATCTACATATTACACATCTTCCTCTCTCTCTCTCTCTCTCTCTCTCTCTCTCTCTCTCTCTCTCTCTCTCTCTCTCTCTCTCTCTCTCTCTCTCTCTCTCTCTCACTCTCTCTCTCTCTCTCTCTCTCTCTCTCTCTCTCTCTCTCTCTCTCTCTAGTTGAACTCAGACCTGAAGTTGCCTTTACCTTGTCCTTGTGAAGACAGACCTCCCGTATTACTGCTCTGTGGAGATCAGGTGATGTGCGACACCAATGTGCTCCGCAGTCAGGGACGGCCTGTCCAATCAGCTCGCTGCACACTCTAAGGGATGTGATTATGCAAATGAGCATACAGCAGGAGAGCCCTCCGCCCCACCCCCATCCCCCACCCCTCAAAAAACATGCAAACAAAAACATGCAAACAAAACCAAATGAATGCAAACTCTGCTGAGGGCTCAGCTTTAATCCCTAAATGGCAGAGCGGTCACGAGATTAAGAAGAACGGGCAAATCCTTCATGGAAAACGGTCGGAGAAAAGATAGATTACTAGAGCGCGTGTTTTTGTTTAGTCGGCATAATTTGTTTGTGGATGCGTCAGAACCGAAGAAAGATCGAGCCAGAGATTTGACAAAGAGGCCCACGTGCATTTTCACTCTGAGTGGACAGGTCACAGACCACTATCAGCCCCTCAGATGAGTGCATGTGGAACGCTGTCTCCAGAACTTGGCTCTTTGGTCTTTTCTGCGCGCACGCACGCTTATCTAAGAACAGGATCTGGTCACAGATGCCGGCCTCTCTTAAGAGGGGAGAGAAACTCAAGAGGCTTTGGCACACAGAGACCAGATCCTCTTCAGATTGCCTTGGCTTTTTTTTTCCTACTCTGACACACTGCACAGTAGTTATGGAAGAAACCGTGAGTGTTTGCATCTAAATGATACTAAGGATCAGGTGGGATTGTGTGTGTGGGCGGAGCCAGTTGGGCTGTAGCCAGAGAGAGGACAATATGACCTCTCTGACCTTTACCAGGCCCAGGCGTAAAGTGACGTTTTGATTCGTGGATGTCTGAGTCGTGTTAGAGAAGTGAGGACCACACTCATCAAGGGGGCCTTGGATGTCCCACCGTCTTTGGGTCCGGAGTTTGAAAAAGATAACAAATATTTTCTTTATGGAGTTATTGTTATTTTTTTCATGCTTATGTTTGCTTATTCTTTCACACCTCATCTTTTACAGGGTGAGTTCCTTCAGTAGACAGTCTAGGCAAACAACATCAAACCAGCGGAAATAGCTGCTAAAACATTATTCACCGGTAACTTGACTGAAAGTATTACACACTGTCTCTGTCTCTCAATTTGTTTTGATTCTTTGATAGTGTAGAAAACACTCCTGCTCCCCCCCTTCTTCCGCTCTCTCTGCATCTTTCTTTTTTCTCCCTCTCTCTCTTTCTTTCTTTCTTTCTTTCTTTCTTTCTTTCTTTCTTTCTTTCTTTCTTTCTTTCTTTTTTTCTTTCTTTGGTACTCCCAGAGCCTCTTATGCACTTTTTGATTGATTAGTTTCAGATGAATGTATGTAAATCAATCTAAGGCTTTATAAAATTTGGACTGTTGCCTTGAGAGGACATTTACCATGTTTTATGAAGCCACGAGAGTTCTCCATCCAACAGAGCTTTCAGTGAAATAACCTCTGTGTAAGGCGATTTATAGATCTTGTGTCACGTATCTGTATATGTTTATGGTGTCTCGGGAGGGAACTTTGATTGTCTTCAAACGCTGACCAACCAGAACCAGCCTGTGAAGAGCAAACTTCACAAAGACCAAATGAACTTTGGGTCTCGTCAGTGTTTGATGATCAGGAGACTGAAGCCCTCTGACTGAGGTGGTGGGGGGGCATTTTGGGGGGGCAGAGAGTTTGTGGAGGTAAACATGTTCTCCAGTAGGTCGCTGCAGCCACCACAGGCACAGATAAACACACCCACACAAACAGGCACAGATAAGAGTAGAAGTGTGAACATGCTGATGACATGGATAGATAAACCAGGCCACAGACATCAAAACATATAAGTGGTACAACAAATAGGAGAGAGAGAGAGAGAGAGAGAGAGAGAGAAAGAGAGAGAGAGAGAGAGAGAGAGAGAAAGTGAAGCATAGAGGACAATGTCAGAAGTGTTTTCTATATCAAAATTACTTGAAATTTCCATCATATGTGAGTATTAAATGAATTAGGACTTTCTGGTAGTGAGGTCTGTTTACACAACGTTATTGAATAAAATTCAATTTTAAAATGGATATGTTTTGGATGTTGAACTTTTTGCCAAAAGAAACAGGGAAAGTGCATGCCAGGCAGAATTAGACCCAGGTGCTGCCCCCTACTACTGTGTAATACACACTACTGCTGTTATATTACCCTCCACAACACAACACCTCACCAAAAACAGTCATCAGTCTTGCCAAACATGTACAACTAAGTGATCACTTTCTCTTACAAACTAAACTAAACTAAACCAGCAGACCTGCTTACAGAAACCAGTAAGCACAGACAGACCTGCCCACAGAAACCAGTAAACACAGACAGACCTGCCCACAAGAACTAGTAAACACAGACAGACCTGCTTACAGAAACCAGTAAACACAGACAGACCTACCCACAGGAACTAGTAAACACAGACAGACCTGCCCACAGGAACCAGTAAACACAGACAGACCTGCCCACAGGAACTAGTAAGCACAGACAGACCTGCCAACAGGAACCAGTGAACACAGACAGACCTGCGTACAGAAACCAGTAAACACGGCCAGACCTGCCGGCAGCTGTATGTGTGAAGTGTTTTCAGAAGAGTCAATGGAACAGCACCAGCCCATAATAAAAGCCCTCTCACATGTACAGTGAGTGACCCGAGCAGGTTTCCAGAACAGTTTAATGTCTGAACACGAGCTGGATTCAAAATTCTTGAAAAGTTGATCCTGCAGTTTCCAGAACAAGACCTAGTAACTTTTCTGGAAAAATTCCAGATAGACTTAGGCGTGACCAAAGCTGTGATATTTTCAGATAAGAGGATTACGCTTTTGATGATGTATTTGCTCTACAACTTGCTCAGAAGTTTAGCCAAGGGAGTTAAACAAAAGCTTGCAAACTAGCCAACCCAGAATGTTCTGTAACGACATCAGTTGTCCACAAAATGTGTCATAAATTAGCAACATTATCAGCACACTTGACAGGATCTGCTCACCCACCATTTTGTTCAAAACAAAGCGTCTTTAGTGACACTTCCTGTAGCATGTGAATACTCTTGCCCTGAGTGGTGTGCCTGTGTGAAAATGGGTACCCATCAGCACAGCTGGGAAAATGAGTCGGGCAATGCTCAGGGTCCTATATGTGAAAGGGACTTGTTCATCATCAGAGCCGCCATTCCTTCCCAC
>NC_044499.1:52112922-52115422 GCF_902362185.1 Chanos chanos | reverse complement strand
TTATCACTATTATGAGTGTTATGACTATTAAGAGTGTTATGAGTTTATGAGTGTTATGACTGCTATGAGTGTTATGACTGTTATGAGTGTTATGACTGTTATGAGTGTTATGAGTGTTATGAGTGTTACGAGTGTATGAGTGTTATGACTGTTATGACTGCTATGACTATTATGACTGTTATGACTGCTATGACTATTATGAGTGTTATGACTATCATGAGTGTTATGAGTGTTATGAGTGTTATGACTATTATGACTATTATGAGTGTTATGACTGCTATGAGTGTTATGACTGTTATGAGTGTTATGACTGTTATGACTATTATGACTATTATGAGTGTTATGACTGCTATGACTATTATGACTGTTATGACTATTATGACTATCATGAGTGTTATGACTGCTATGACTATTATGACTGTTATAAATGTTATGACTATTGTGAGTGTTATGACTATCATGAGTGTTATGAGTGTTATGACTATTATGACTATTATGAGTGTTATGAGTGTTATGACTGTTATGAGTGTTATGACTATTATGAGTGTTATGACTGTTATGACTATTCTGACTGTTATGAGTGTTATGAGTGTATGAGTGTTATGACTGTTATGAGTGTTATGACTGTTATGAGTGTTATGACTATTATGAGTTTTCAACATAAGTGTTATGACTATTATGAGTGTTATGATTATCATGAGTGTTATGGCTATTATTAGTGTTATGACTGTTATGACTGTTATGACTATTATGCGTGTTATGACTATTACCAGTGTTATGACTATTGTGACTGTTATGACTATTATGATTATCATGAGTGTTATGACTATTATGGCTGTTATGAGTGTTATGACTATTGTGACTGTTTTGACTATTATGACTATTATGAGTGTTATGAGTATTATGAGTGTTATGAGTGTTATGACTGTTATGAGTGTTATGAGTGTTATGAGTGTAATGACTATTATGAGTGTTATGAGTGTTATGACTATTATCAGTGTTATGACTGCTATGAGTGTTATGACTGTTATGATTATTATGACTGTTATGAGTGTTATGACTATTATGAGTGTTATGACTGCTATGAGTGTTATGAGTGTTATGACTATTATGACTGTTATGACTATTATGACTGTTATGAGTGTTCTGTTCCTGTTTACCTTTATCATCCTCTACCTGAACAGCTTTCATGAGCCAAAATAGCTTTGCTGTGTTCAAAGACTTATTATAAACATTGCCATAGAAAACAAATGTAAACAGAACGGGCAAAAACATCCAAACATCTCATGCTGGTATGAAACAGAGCTTTATTTTTTCTACCCAGCTGATATTTTCAAAGTTGTTTATTCATAAATTCCCTCTCCACAAACCCTTGTGATTTGATGATGAATTCTCATTCTCACCTGAAGAGAAGAGTTCACACAAATGTGATGGCTGAGGATTAGGAGCTTCCCTTGAACAAAGGACTTAAAATGTGTTCTAATGAATGATTTTGAAGTTTCTGGAATAATTTACTTCTATCAATAATCAGACCCTCAGCATAGCCTTGAGTTTATCGTTTCAGTGTCTTAAAACAATGAAGTTGTTTTTAAAATAGTCTTTCTTTTGAAGTTGAACAGAGTGAGCGCATCACGTTTGGATTCTCGCTTCCTCAGCCTTGCTGTGCTGTTTGTGCAGACCAAGACATGTGTGTGAGGATTTGACAGACACGGGAGCGGTTGGACACGCTGACCTGAGAGGTCGAGGAGGTGGCAGGTGGCCCAAACCTGCTCCTCAAGTTATTGGAAAGTGCTCCCTCTCCTCGGAGGAGGAGATGAGGACGTGAGGGTCCAGACAGGCGAGTGAGTGGGATTAGCTCGCGCTTGTACCTCTCTCCAAGCTTTTGTTTCTGTCTGTGGTTTCCCTGACAACAGAGAATGCTGATGTCAAAGGTCAGAAAATTGAGTGCAGGTGCCTCTTCTTTGTCCAGTGCTTGTGTTGCAGGTTTCTCCCCTCACTCACATGTCTCACAAGCTCTGATTCTCCCCTAACTCACCTGTCTCACAAGCTCTGATTCTCCCCTCACTCACATGTCTCACAAGCTCTGATTCGCCCCTCACTCACCTGTCTCACAAGGTCTGATTCTCCCCTCACTCACATGTCTCACAAGCTCTGATTCTCCCCTAACTCACCTGTCTCACAAGCTCTGATTCTCCCCTCACTCACATGTCTCACAAGGTCTGATTCTCCCCTCACTCACCTGTCTCACAAGCTCTGATTCTCCCCTCACTCACCTGTCTCACAAGCTCTGATTCTCCCCTCACTCACCTGTCTCACAAGGTCTGATTCTCCCCTCACTCACCTGTCTCACAAGCTCTGATTCTCCCCTCACTCACCTGTCTCACAAGGTCTGATTCTCCCCTCACTCACATGTCTCACAAGCTCTGATTCTCCCCTCACTCACCTGTCTCACAAGGTCTGATTCTCCCCTCACTCACATGTCTCACAAGCTCTGATTCTC
>NC_044499.1:52077922-52107922 GCF_902362185.1 Chanos chanos | reverse complement strand
ACGCGTGCGTGGAGAGTTGGTGGACGGGGAGGTGCCATGGCAGGGGCAGGCACACGCAGGGGTACCTCTGGAACTGCCTCGCTGATCTGTTTATTGATGCCGTAAGTGGCGATGGCAGCAGAATGAATTGTGATGTCTGCAGAAACATCTTGTCTGCAACTGTCTATGCTGCTGCACATGCACTTTAAGACTGTTCCACTCAGGACTGTTCACCCACCACACACTCTATACTCCTACTCTTATACCTCTTATATTTCATATTTCTACAGTTAAATCTCCCTATAGTACCCCTATATTTACCTCAGCTTTATTTTTCTTTATTGTTATGTTTCTTTAACTGTTACACTGCAAGTTGAGCTGGCCCCGAGCCCAAGAATTTCATTGCTGATAATGATGTCTACATTGTTATCTAGTAAATGACAATAAAACTTGAAACTTGAAACTTGAAACTTGTCTTCCCATATCCGAAAAAAAAAATGCCTCTAAACTCATTGAGGCTAACAGTCGAAAAAGAAGCTGCCTTAAACTCACCGGGTGAAACAACCGAGAGAAGCTGATGCCTCTAAACTCACTGGGTGAAAACACTGAAAGATTCGGCCTTAAACTCGTTGGCTGGACCAGCTGAAGGAGACGGTATATGTGTTTGGCAGAACATCTCAGGGGAGGGTACCCAGAGTCTGGTGATGCTGACTGGCGGCAGACTTGAGACAGCTGTTGTATGTAAGGGCGAAACAACCAGATACTAGCCTTTCCCTGCTTTCTTTTGCTTTCAATTCGTTTCTCCCAATACTAGTGCTCAACTGAAACTGGGAGGGACTGCACACAAGACAGGATATTGCTCCAGCAGGCTATAGGACATATGACATATCACCCAGATATAAAAACTGACATTCTGTACTTTAGCCTCATATTCATCTTTTGATCTGAAAGACAAATCTCATGAACATTTAACAAAACTAACTGAATTTATAAAATAACTGTCCAAGCCTCGTGCGCCCAGCGGCAGTGCGTCTCTGGGTCTCCGACACAAGACACTGTATAACGGTATCACTTATCTGGAGAGTGTGTTGCTGGCCTTTTCTTAGCTTCTTATTCCAATGCTTAAAAAACTGTTTCTGCCTCTGATTCTGTTCCCAAGGGATTAAGCCAAATGCAGACATGAGTAATCTGAGTGTCACTCAGAGCAGATAAAAAAAAATAAAAAAGATTTAGCAAAGAGAGAGGTGCCCCAGTCACATGAGAGTGCCGGAATGTTCCGATCTGTTTTAACGTTCGTAATAAACCTCGAAAAATTTCTTTGTTTCTGTTGGAGAGAAAAATGTCAGAGCAGAGTGTGTGATGATGTACAGTTACCGCAGATAACGAGAAAAAGTAAACAGTTTTAGTGCCCTCCTAAATCAAACCAACCCATTAATTCTCTCCTAAATCACAATCTACCCATTAATACTCCACTAAATCAAAACCAATCTATTCATTTCCATTAACAGAGATTTTTTCCAAGCCTCTACATTTCGTCTCTCTCTCTCTCTCTCTCTCGCTCTCTCTCTCTCTCATCCTTTCTCACTAACTTTTCCTTTTGAGGGCAGTTTTACCACTCCCAGAGGCAGGGTGTCAGGTGCTAATTGAATTAGACTTTAGGATATGTAGCTATAAGGGTTAAGTATGGACAAGCCCTGGTGTATCGTTTTCCCCTGAATGAGAGAGTTTTTGGTTTGATGGAAGGAAGTCATGTAAAGAGATGCTGTGATCCCCAACTGCGCTGTCCTGCACATGACCTTGCGCGACCTTGGCGTCCTGCACATGACCTTGCCACGGTCCATAACACGATCACTCAAAGGGAGATGCTAATTGATCAGGTGGTCCAGCGTTTTCTTAAAGTAAATTCGGTCAGTTCACTGACGCTCTTCTGTGCTGTCTATAGAACATCTGTAACGAAGATCCTTGGTGATTTCTTCTTAAAAATACCTGCATTTTTTCATGTAGGAGTTTGAGGTGTTTAATCACCTGTGAACAGCAGCGTAAAGCAGATGGATACAGGGCTCTAAGAAAGTGTTTTCGTTTTCTACAATGCTTGCATTCGTCCTTTGGAAACTGCTGAAGACCATATGTAGCATTAACGAACTTAAACACCTTTAAGAGAACAGGTTACTGCCAAAGAGCTTATATAGTGTTAAGATTATGATCGCTGTGTCTACAGCTGTCGAGGTCTGTGGGTGAGGCTATTTCTCTGGAGTCCAAGGGAGAATTTTGCACCAGTATCTGAAATTGCTTCAAACGATAATAATAACAAGGACATTCAGTATTGAAAGGACTTTTGTCAAAGGCCTGTTTTCATTTCCACTCTTTACTGCGTTTAAAATGTTTTCACGTCAACATTTACACAACTCTGTCAAATTCTTTCTATCTGACAGAATAGAGGTACATGTTCTGTTGTAGTTTTGTTTTTCTTTTTTAAATCAAATCCGAGCTAAAATGATTACACACTACTCTCTCCGTTCACACACACACACACACACAATATACATATATATGTGTGTGTGTGTGTATTTGTGTGTATATATATATATATATATACACACACACACACATAAGTGGAGGGGTTGGGTCTGAACCGCTGGCTTGACATTTCACTGATGTGTCCCAGGATAAAGTACTTAACCCCAGGACTGCTCCACAGACATGTGACCTCTGACACAATGAGACAATTGTACTTTTCTCTGGAGAAGTGCGTCAGCTACATTAATTGTTGTAATTAATTCATTGTATTTTCTCATTAAATTTGTAATCTTCCTAATACTGTTTGGACAAACTACGCCGGCTTGTCTGCAGTCAGTGTGCAGAGTGTGCGCACGTGAGGCTCCTCTTGTTCATGTGCGTGGAAAGTTGTCGGAAAGTGGAACTCATTTAAAATCCCAAAACAGAGCGCTGGCTTCAGTTCAGACAGACTGCTTTATTTCGGCTGGGAATTGTGCTGTCTAGCACCTTGTGATCTAATCACAACTCCATTTACCATCAAGGGCTGAAAAATCAACGCAGTCCTCCTGCAAGTCCGCTATATTTTTGCAACTCCGCTTAACAAAGGCTTTGTTTGGCCTAGTTAACAGAAGAAAGCGAAACGTTTCATCAAACAGCTAAGGCGATGCGAGCTATTTACTCAAAGGCTATACTCTAGATTTTTTTTTTTGTTCTGCAGCCTAATGCCCAGTGCTAATGCTGCGAGAGCTGACTGAAGCTTTTGAAGTTATTTTGTGAGCTCTGGCTTCATCCCGTCAATGGCCAGCTGCATATTCATCCCCTTTAATTAGTCTGTTTGCATTTTAAATATTTGTCTCGATTCTAGTTCATTTGTGACAGCTTCAAACGGAGAATACAGTAACTCTTCAATATTCTTCTCCTCAAGAAACACTCTTCAACATTCAGAGTACTCAATCAGACAAAAATAAGTTATCTATAATTAATTTGTTTGAGTAATGAAAGAAAATATTATATTATTAAAATTGCAAAATTATCTTCTTCATATACAAACACGCAGCCTTTAACGTCTGAAGCGTTTTGTTGGCAGGGTTATTTCTGTTGGCAAACTGTTGCATGAAACTAATCTGTCTGAGTGAACAAATTATCTACGTTGTATCAGCAATTACCCTTTTTTAACGTGTGAATTGATAACCTAATAGAATGCAGAATTTTTAACACGATTGAGGGCGTAATGCAATTCGAAAATTCCCCCCTCTAATTATTTATTCTTCACGCCGCAAAACAACCGTGGTAGTGAATAACAAGACCCTTTTTTCTCGGCTGAGGAGGAGCCCGAGCTCACTGTTATTCCTGCGGGGCACTTAAGGTTGTTCTCGCCTCACTATCTATGCAGGCACACTTAAGAAACACTCTCACGAACACACTCACACACACACACACACACAAACAATATTGCCACACATTCGTTTGACAGCCGAGCGGCTTCAAATAAAAAAAAAAAAGAATTTTGTCATGTGTTTGTCTTAGTCATTAAGGCGCACAGACTTGTAGCCTGAATTATGTATTTTACATTGTTAGCCCTGTAGAGAGCGGTAGATCGTTTATTAAATTGTTTTATACAGGGCTTCGGCAGTGCGCGCCCTGTACTGTACATGAGCGAAGAGGAGAGGGAGGAGCATCCGTAGTACTCCTCTTCATTTCATATTCCTGTCGTGGTAGCCGACGAACACGACCGGAGCACTTTTGCCCTCACACACACCAAGGAACAACCCAAAATAACGAGCGCACAGTCAGTCTGATAGAGAGGAACTGCATGAAACATTAATTTGACGGCACATTGCGCCCTGCGGAGGAATTAAGCACGTATAGCCCCTCTCTGTGCAGTGTGTGTTGTTGCTACTACACTTGCATTGGATACAGGGGTACAGCCTGGACGTTTTTCACTAATCTTTCTCTCGAAAGACCCCCCCCCTCCCCGATTACTGCCTAAAACAACAGAAGAATCGCACGGTGAGTTTCGCTGTCACATGCACCTTCATGCATTTTAAGTCGCTGTATTGAGTTGCGCAATCGTGCGGTTAGATCATACGAAGCTTACTTCAAATGTGCGTTAGCTGCGTGGTTTGACAGATCTGCAATCCAAGAGTAGCGCCAGACACACCACTGTATTTAGTTTTGACACCTTAACTGTGGTATTAGAGTGAAGAAATTATTTTACGCGTTTGAAGTCCTTTGATTTGTCTGATTTTTCGGTTGACATTGCCTATGTATGTCTATACGTGAGTGCTCGTTTTCTCAATGCTCTGTATGAAGGGGCCTACTCTGGTTTTAACGTCAGCAGATACAGTGTTCCCTCCATAGGCTCTTTGGCTAGCTACTGCACACACACATACACACACACACACACTTCGGCACACTGTCACTATTTTATAGGCTCGCACTTGTGCGCGTTCACATACATAAACGTGCTGAAGTATCTAAACACGTGTAGTGAATATAGGAATATGGGTATGCTACTTTAGAAAAAAAGTTGCCAGAAACTCGGTACAGTTTTTTTATTTGGCGAGACAAGGTAAGTTTGTAAACTACAGTGAAAACAAAAACGAGGTTTTCGATCTCCTGAACGCATCAGTCTCTACACAAAACACAATGTACATATTAAGCCAAACATTGTTTCTCATTTCCTAATTCAGATTTTCTCAATAAGCGAAATATCAATCTGTTTTACACGTTCCGTTCTACAATTATGTCTCGATGCTGGTGACTGAAGACTTTTCTGTTGTGCAAGAAGTGTATGTGAGAAGTCGCGCAACAGTTCGTTGTGTATTTTTACTCCTTCGCAAGAGACAAAACAGCTTGGGGGACATACGGGACAGATGACTTTAAGTTGGTCACACTTAATACACAGGGGCATTCGTTTACTACGGTGTTCTGTATCACGGTTCTCTTATGCAATCCATTTTCTTTGAAAATGTGGGTTGGCGTTTCTCACATGACTAGAGTAATACATTGCTATTAAATGTGGTTTTGGAAGACATCCACGGCCCACAGATGAGTCGAAGTGCGTTGACTTAGTAGCCAAGTTCTGAGTGTGTGCAAAGTCACGTGATCTGAAAAAAATGTTGCCAAAGCATACACTCTTAAGTATTCCAATAAAAGAGAAAGAGAGAGAGAGAGATGTACAGTTCCATAGAAATCTGTTTGTTTATTAACCCTTGTCAACACACTCTGGAGTCTTAACCGTGCCCTACTCAGATTTTAGGCTTTGTTTTCTGCTCCGTATGCAGCGTTGCGTTTTTGAAAATGACGGGCCACGACTGAAGACATTTGCTAACACACTTGTGCTATGCATTTTTGGCTCCTGGCCTGTTTTTGCGCGCGTAGACACACTTTGTTTAGATAACTAGTCAGGAGCGTTTGTATGCTCTATATAAACAGCATCATGTAAAGTGAATCTTTGCTTTTTTACGTCATATTTTAGCGTTCTTTAGCCTTATCCATATTCTTGACCCATTTCTTAAAACGCAGAATGCTTTTGAGATCATTTAGATAAGTGTTTAAATTACAGTTTCAACTCAGGTCTATATCTAGACAAACTCTCTCTCTCTCACACACACACACACACACACTTACACACATTCTCCGTTCACACACAGACAGCAGAGAGGTTTGTTGGAAGACTCCCAGGCCTCCTCCACCAGTCTCACAGTAGCCCTGCTCTGACCTGACCAGCCTTAGTGGGGGTTGGGGGGGGGGGCAGTAAGGCGGGGGGGAGGGACGTTCCTCAGCCCCTCTTCCCCAGCACTGTGGCCCCCTCTGAGTGGGGCACCGCTGTTTGAAGGCTGTGAAAATAGGAGAAGGAGATAGGTTATGTAACCCTCTGTTCTCTGTTCCCAGTCCACTGTGTTACCATGTCAGAATCTCCAGAGAGCATCCTGGGTAACGCAGGTTGTCTTGGCGTTGGCCCACAGACAGAAGCAGTGATCCCCAGCGACGACTCCTGCACTGTGCTTTAATAGGCTGTTAAAAGCGGGAGTGATGAAATGTAATATAAAAGAATATGCACTTGAATATGAGTGCCTTTTTTTTTTTCTCCTTCTCTTGTCTGAGTGACATGTATATCATGAGTCGTCTGTGCAAATGTTGCCGATCTCATGAGATTACACGGTCGAACTGCCAGAGACTTGGTTTGACTCTCATGCGGAAAAGGCCCTGTCTCTCACGCATGTGATGTCTAAACAATAGGAGAAGATTTGGGGTTTTATTTGGTTGTTTTTCTACTTACACAACGGCACCTCTGGCTGTTGTGGTTTCATTAATCCTGTCGTAGTAGTTGGATGCTTCTTGGGTCTGGAGGTGGAGGGTCATCTGCAGAGACATGATGAACGTAACCAGATAAATTTAATTATCCCATCCCGTCATTAGGAATTCCACATGCTCAGAACTGTGTACTGTTCAGATGAGCACATACATAAGTCTTTGTTTGTTTGTGCCCCATTTATCCTGTCCTTACTCAGAGTTTTTTTAATTTATTTATTTTTTTGTTTGTTTGTTTGTTTTTGCTTTGTTTTTCTTATGGAATATCCCATCCCAAAACACATGTTTACTGTTCTTGTCCTTACCAATGTTTTTCCTGTATGGCACTGATTTAAATCTGTGATACTGTTTATGATTATTTCAGACAATGTGTACAATAATCTGCTTTTAAATCTGAGATGAGAGGTTGAGTGTCACTGAGCTCAGTTTTTCTAATTCTAATTCTGATTCTAACTGTATTATTAAAAAGAAAAAAACCCTAGAAAGGCCCCATGTGATTGCAAGGCAGGGAATTTTTTTTGTAGATATTTGTAGACGTATCGTTTTGAAAAAAGTTTCCCTGTGATTTCCAGAAACCTTTTTCCGCAGTCATCCGTTGGTCCAGGTCGGGTAATTAAACGTACTCAGAATCTCTGCAGGTCAAAGACAAGGTTAGAGGTCACAGTCAAGATTCAGGGCCATATCTGTCTGTGTTACTGCCTGTCAGCACTGCACTCCGAGCTGAAGGCAGGTTTTGTCTCTTTGGCGTTTACTGTGATCTGTGGAGTATTTTAGTCTGAGCTTAAATAGCTCAAGCAGATTCCTTTGTTTGGTAGATTTACCAGGTATTATCTGTTGTCTCACTCTGAATGTATTTACTGTGAGGTGTTTTTTTTTTGTTTTTTTGTTCTTTCGCACACTGATGAAGGAGGCCTGTTAGATCAGCTCGTTCATTAGCAGTTCAGTGCGGATTTATTAGCCCAGCTCTTTTTACAACAGACACTGTCGCCGAGCGGCTTCAGGGCCCGAGAGCCTTGGCCAGCAAACCTATGGCAACAGTGACACTGGCTGAAATGGGAAGAAACCTTTAGAGGGACCAAGACTCAGAGGGAGGAGCCCCTCCTCCTCTGGCTGGCTCTAGGATAGTTATGGTCAGTAGTCTGTTGTCGGGAGCGGAGAGACAGACAATTCTAGGAGAAATGACAGAGAAAACGTTAAGGAGGAACGAAACACATCTTAGCGCGTTGGTCGGGGAAGTGAGCTTAGCGAGAGTTGGGAAAGCTGGATAAACGGAAAAGTTGGGAACAGTTGGAATATAAATGCAGTTAAACTTTTTCCCATGGACTGTGCCTGTCTGGCTGCAGCTGAATGCATAATGTCAGGCAATTAGACTGAACTTTGAAATGGAGTGTGAGGCTTGCGGAGGGCAGTGCAGCCTTGGCACTGATAAGAGCAGGCTCTGTGCTCTGGAACACAGCAGAATTTATCAATGTGAGCTCCGATCACCAGCAACCACACGCCACCTCCACTCTGGCCCCCCAAAGATAACAGCACCACAGCACCACACACATTGCTCTCTGTCTTCAGCGTCTGCTCCGCTTGTCTGAGCGTTTATCCAAAAAAAGAAAGAAAAAAAAAAAGCTTGACCCCCATCTCTTTTTACTGCCTCGGCCAAGCGAGGCCGAAACCCCTCGTTTCAACTACGTTAGGCTCTTAAAAAACTTTCTCTCTCTCCCTCTCTCTCTCTCCCTCTCTCTCTCGCACACTCTCGTCTGTCAGTTACTCCTCCGGTCACGTGGCTGTGGTTTCTATCCGGGCGGCCGCCAGCGTTCGGCCCCGCTGTTCCTCTGGTCTTTAACGACGTCTCTCGCTCGTAAACCCGCGCGATCAGACAGAGCGGGGGGCTGCAACAGGAGAAATGCTAACATTTAAAAGGGTCTTTACGGGGCTGGTGAGTGGAGTGCCCGTTTTACACGCCCGTGTTACACACGTATTAGCGCGGTGGAGCGCGGTGGAGGGGGTTTGGGTCAGGGAAGGGCAGTCCGCTCACTGTTCGCCGTGTGGGGAAAAATCTTTGAGTGGAGATTTGAGGGAGATATTTTTACCGCCGTGAGGAGGATGTACGTGTGAGAACCGGCCCTAGCCACTCCCGTGATTTACTGACACCTTTTGGTTGGTGTGACGGAAAGAAAACTAAGTCTGTTAGTTTGGTGACAGAGGTGCGATAGGCCCATGGAAGACAAGAGGAGACATGAATCTTTGTCTCACTTCTAATTTGGCACTGTATCAAACAAAAGTTCGTGATCTTTTCACAGAAATCTGTAATTCTGTAGTGTTGGAACCAGTTTAAATGCATGGTTGCAGGGAAGAGGCTCTCGGTTGCGGATTGCTCGGCGTTCGGTCTGATGTGGCGTTCAGGACATCGTGTCGATACGGCCTTTCAATGAGCTGTGCAGCGCAGAGTCTCACGGTCGTCACTGATAAAGATATGAAAAGACATTCACCATTTCAGCTGAAAACGAGCCACTCTATATGGGTTTACCTGTCTGGGAGTTTTATTTCACAAAAATGAATTATGTGAGATTGTGGAGCAGAATAACAGTGTATTACATATTGATCAAACAAAGTTTTTTTTTTTTTTTTTGATGTGTAGGATTAGAAGCCATTTTTATCGGTTGAATGTAGAAAGTTGAATTCTGTTCGATTAAGAAAAGACATTTGCAGTCCAAGCATTTGAGTTGCGGTCAAAGCTTTACTAAAGGGCAGCTGATAGAATACGATAAGTGTTTTCTGTACTTCGATCGGGTCTTTACGGTTCGGCATTAAATATTTGCATGCTCTGATAAAATCAAAGCACCGGGGCAGAAAACTGGAGATGGGGAGTGTAACTGTTTTATGACACAGCTGTTCCTAGGTCTCGTTCTCCAGGGCACCTGCCGCCATTTTAAACATGATCGTAGGTAATGTATAACTGTATAGATAATTTGAGCTAAAATGGATGGCGTGGGACTTGGCAGAAAGTCAAAAGCTCTGCCGTTATCTGGACGTTAGCCCTCCGCGCACGGAGGTAAATAATTGGCCCTGAGAAGGGGGCTGAGTACAGAGAGTGTTTGGGCTGATCTGAGGCGTTCAGAGTTTAACTCGCCCACCCCCCCCCCCCCCCCCCCCCCGTCTTCCCCACACAGACTACAGCTTCGTCCTGTCTGTCAACACACCCCCATGTGTAATTGTCTCTGTGCTGGAAGGAACATGGTGTGTTGTGTGAGTCTCAGATGCAGGAACATGGTGTGTTGTGTGAGTCTCAGATGCAGGAACATGGTGTGTTGTGTGAGTCTCAGATGCAGGAACATGGTGTGTTGTGTGAGTCTCAGATGCAGGAACATGGTGTGTTGTGTGAGTCTCAGATGCAGGAACATGGTGTGTTGTGTGAGTCTCAGATGAAGGAACATGGTGTGTTGTGTGAGTCTCAGATGCAGGAACATGGTGTGTTGTGTGAGTCTCAGATGCAGGAACATGGTGTGTTGTGTGAGTCTCAGATGCAGGAACATGGTGTGTTGTGTGAGTCTCAGATGCAGGAACATGGTGTGCTGTGTGAGTCTCAGATGCAGGAACACGGTGTGCTGTGTGAGTCTCAGATGCAGGAACACGGTGTGTTGTGTGAGTCTCAGATGCAGGAACATGGTGTGTTGTGTGAGTCTCAGATGCAGGAACATGGTGTGCTGTGTGAGTCTCAGATGCAGGAACATGGTGTGCTGTGTGAGTCTCAGATGAAGGAACATGGTGTGTTGTGTGAGTCTCAGATGCAGGAACATGGTGTGTTGTGTGAGTCTCAGATGCAGGAACATGGTGTGTTGTGTGAGTCTCAGATGCAGGAACATGGTGTGTTGTGTGAGTCTCAGATGCAGGAACACGGTGTGTTGTGTGAGTCTCAGATGCAGGAACATGGTGTGTTGTGTGAGTCTCAGATGAAGGAACATGGTGTGTTGTGTGAGTCTCAGATGCAGGAACATGGTGTGTTGTGTGAGTCTCAGATGCAGGAACATGGTGTGTTGTGTGAGTCTCAGATGAAGGAACATGGTGTGTTGTGTGAGTCTCAGATGAAGGAACATGGTGTGTTGTGTGAGTCTCAGATGCAGGAACATGGTGTGCTGTGTGAGTCTCAGATGCAGGAACACGGTGTGTTGTGTGAGTCTCAGATACAGGAACATGGTGTGCTGTGTGAGTCTCAGATGCAGGAACACGGTGTGTTGTGTGAGTCTCAGATGCAGGAACATGGTGTGTTGTGTGAGTCTCAGATGCAGGAACATGGTGTGTTGTGTGAGTCTCAGATGCAGGAACAAGGTGTGTTGTGTGAGTCTCAGATGCAGGAACATGGTGTGTTGTGTGAGTCTCAGATGAAGGAACATGGTGTGTTGTGTGAGTCTCAGATGAAGGAACATGGTGTGTTGTGTGAGTCTCAGATGCAGGAACATGGTGTGTTGTGTGAGTCTCAGATGCAGGAACATGGTGTGTTGTGTGAGTCTCAGATGAAGGAACATGGTGTGTTGTGTGAGTCTCAGATGAAGGAACACGGTGTGTTGTGTGAGTCTCAGATGCAGGAACATGGTGTGTTGTGTGAGTCTCAGATGCAGGAACATGGTGTGTTGTGTGAGTCTCAGATGCAGGAACATGGTGTGTTGTGTGAGTCTCAGATGCAGGAACATGGTGTGTTGTGTGAGTCTCAGATGCAGGAACATGGTGTGTTGTGTGAGTCTCAGATGCAGGAACATGGTGTGTTGTGTGAGTCTCAGATACAGGCGAACTGATTGGAATCAGCAGGTTTCCCTGAGAGCCGCGGAAAAAGAACAGGTCACTCAGATAACTAGACAATCAGCTCTGAGCAACAAATGTCTCAGTTTTGTTCAGGAATCTCTCGCTTTTGTGTAAAACCGTTGTAGGTTGGAGTCGGGGGTTAACATGGTCGAGATAAAGTCAAGGAACAGTCTTCCACTGAAGTGCTCTTTTTTTGTTTGTCTATTTCTATTTTTTATTACACATCCTTTGATGTGTAGGCCACCTCTTATAGCAGAATCTGATTTTTATCAACTTAATGACAGTGTATTCAAACTAAAACAGAACTTTGTTTTTGTAGTTGATCCTTAAATAGCAGCCTTAGGTATTTCATTAGACTCATTTCATGCAGTCCAGATATGGAAGTCTGTCAGTCTGTGTGTGTGTGTGTGTAATTGGCGGCGGGGGGGGGGGGGGGGTTATAGTATTTGTGTGTCTGTAATGAAGGGACATAGGGAAATGTACACATGATCCCACTAAGGGAAAATGGGTTGTACTTTTTTAAGAGGCTTCTCAGCTGTCGGGGCCACTGTGATGGCTCAGCCTTAGGCTAACAGTGTGCTTCTCGAAGATGAATTCATACAGCGTGCTTCTCGAAGATGAATTCAGCGTTCGCTGCCTCAGCTGGAGGCGATGGCAGTTTTGGTTATCCTCCTGCTCTCGTTGTCTGCAGTACAAAGTGTGTTTGGTTCTCGGAGGCCGACTTGAATGGAGACGTATTGAGAGAGGGACAGATTTGCGTTGTAGTGTTCTGTAAATTGCTGTCTGACAGAGGCTCAGCGGTCTATCTGCGACTTTTTTTTTTCATTCCCAGACACGGAGGCTTTGAGCGTAAGGACGGACGGGTTTGTTTGCCAGAAGCGAGCACGTCGGTTTCATTGTCAGACAAACGTGATCAATTTTCTTGGAAGGAAAAGAGCAAACACAATAGGCCGTTTTGTCGATTCAGTGAGCGAAACACGGCATCCCCACGGCTCCTCTCTAGTGACTCAAAGCAAAAATTATCACAACTGTTGCAACTTTTCAAGTGAGTTTTCAAGTGTTTCTTCTGCAAACACTCTGTAGGTGGCAAAACTGCGAAGAGTGGTTTAAAAAAAAAACGAAACAAAACAAAACAAAAGAAAACTTTCATAGGAGAGATGACAAAGATGGATTGTTGGAGCTTTGATGTTGCTGAGAGCTCCGGTGGTGTGAGAGAGGGCGGCATTTTTGGTGAGAAGCTGAGGAGGGTGCAAAGTCAAAGTGAGATCTCCTAATGAAGGAGGCGGTGGGGAGGAGATCACAGTCAGTAGAGCTTAACCACGGAGGGGGGCCCCGCATGCCGGAAACAGGAAATGCAACAACAACAAGAAGAAGACAAAGTGTTCTGTTATGTCGAACTCGGTCGGTGGTGCTTCTGCTGGTGTGAATTTCCCTCCATTTTTCACTCTTGTCCTGATTGCTATCTCTCTCTCTCTCTCTCTCTCTCTCTCTCTCTCTCTCTCTCTCTCTCTCTCTCTCTCGTCTGTGTGCACCTGTCGTTTTTGCATCCAGGCATGGAAACACTAGGAATAACTGCCACTCTGTTTTTGTGACTGTGTGTGTGTGTGTGTGTGAATAAATTCAACCCTGATCCTCAGCCTCCTTGCTCTGTTGCACCATGACGGGTAAAATACTCTGTGTATCTCTGTTTAAGCCTTTTGAAGTTCATTATGAATCTGGAGCAGTTTTGCAAGCTGTCACAATAGACCAGTTTGGTTCATATGTCCTACATCCAACATGTGCCCTCTGAACTCAGAAAACATGAACAACAGAGAAGCAACATTTACTGTAAAATGTCTGCTATTCCGTAATTGTCCCGTGCCACACCTCTATAGTTCTTCTTCCAACAAACAGTGAGTTCTTCTGATAAAATGTTCAAAATGTCACATTCATTCAAGGCCTGTAATTAACTCCATTAGACCTACAAATACATTGTGTTGCCTTTTTACCTTTTTAAATTCTCTGAGAGAAAAGAGAGTGAGAGAGAGAGAGAGAGAGAGAGAGAGAAGCACTGGACAGTGAGAACAATGAGAGTTATATGTGGAGAGTGTTGAGAGTGAGAGTGTGACCAGCGGCGTGGATGCTACTTGTGAGCGTATTTAAGTGTGTGTAATAGAGAGACAGAGTGTGTGTGTGTGTGTGTGTGTGTGTGTGTGAGGAAGCTTTGGGGAATGTGATGTGTAATGTGATCCAGTGAGAGAGTTAGCCAGGACTCAGAGTAATGACGGTGACATTACCCACAGAGGAGAGGCAGCCGACGCACGCACGCATGCATGCACACACGCGTGCACACACACACTAACATGCGCACACACACGCACGCACACACACGCATGCACGCATGCACACTCACACACTCACATACACACGCACGCACACATGTGCACACACACACACACACGCACACATGTGCACACACACATGCGCACACGCACGCACACTTGCAAGCATGCACACACAGACACTCACACACTCACATACACATGCACGCGCGCACACACACACACACACACAAAGCCACATAGCTGCATACTGTTGAAAGAAGTGATAAGAGGTCTTGGTGTCTTTTTTTAAAGTACCAGTGTAAGATTTTTACAAGCATGTCTGTAAGCGTTCCACTAACTTCATGCTATTCAGACAAGACTCTGTTTTATTGGTCACATCGCCACGTTCATCCAATGAAATTCACATGACCTCACAACATCTGTCTTTTATCGAGGCAATGGAGAAGAAACGAGATTTCAGATGTTCTGTCTGTGTGTGTGTGTGTGTGTGTGTACATGTGTGTGTGTGTGTGTGTGTACATGTGTGTTTAGAATTGGCTTTTAATTTGGACGGTTCTGCAAAATGCAAAGATTGTGGATGGATGGACAGATGGATGTCTTTTGAAGTGCTTTTTAGGCATTAATAGTTCTGTGATGGTTTTCAGAGGGTTTAAGCATTTTTTTTTTCTGTCATGTCTTTGTGCAGTGAGTCAAGGGTGCTAGACTGAATCTCACACTCTCCTTCACACACACACACACACACACACACACACACACACACACACACAGAGTTGGTATCATTAAAGTGGTTGTTGAGGATTTATCTTCATAGGTATGTCTAACGAACTTTTTATATTCGCTCATCCTTCTATTTTTCATTAAGTCTTTTTTGTATTCACTCCTAACAGAATCCTCTGTGAATGTTCTTGTATTGACTCCTAACAGAATCCTCTGTGAGTGTTTTTGTATTGACTCCTAACAGAATCCTCTGTGAGTGTTTTTGTATTGACTCCTAACAGAATCCTCTGTGAGTGTTCTTGTATTCACTCCTAACAGAATCCTCTGTGAGTGTTTTTGTATTGACTCCTAACAGAATCCTCTGTGAGTGTTTTTGTATTGACTCGTAACAGAATCCTCTGTGAATGTTTTTGTATTGACTCCTAACAGAATCCTCTGTGAGTGTTCTTGTATTGACTCCTAACAGAATCCTCTGTGAGTGTTTTTGTATTGACTCCTAACAGAATCCTCTGTGAGTGTTTTTGTATTGACTCCTAACAGAATCCTCTGTGAATGTTTTTGTATTGACTCCTAACAGAATCCTCTGTGAGTGTTTTTGTATTGACTCCTAACAGAATCCTCTGTGAGTGTTCTTGTATTGACTCCTAACAGAATCCTCTGTGAGTGTTTTTGTATTGACTCCTGACTGTGTCTCGTGTGAGCCTTCATATTGATCTGTGATGTATTTTGGCAGCGAGGTTTATCTGGGCTTCGTTCTGTGAGACTTGTATTGACTGAGGCACTGAAAGGTCTTGGCCTTTTCTTTTTCTTTTTCTTTTTCTTTTTCTTTTTCTTTTTCTTTTTTTCTGGTACTGATGTGTGTGTTTTTTTTTTCTGATATTGCTGTGTTGCTGTCTGTAGCTAGTCCCTTTGACCCAGTTTAAACTGTAAACCAGCTTTAATAAGATGATAAGCTCGGATAGACAGAGCGCACGATAAACATTCTTCTGGAGGGGGTGCTGCTCCAGAGCCCAGAGCCTATAGCGCTGGACGTTCTCCAAAGAGGCACGGTATGTGAGCTGCCTCCTATAGACGCTCCAGGTCTCCTACTGCAACCAAGTGAGCTTGAAAAAACTGTCTTGGCTGAAAAGAAAAGACCATACTAAAACTCTCTGTGTCGTCTCTTTAACAAACTAAAACAGAAACAAACAACAAACACACCGTCCATAGTCACTGGACCCACAACCTGATTCACTGAACTGAACGCGCTGTAGATGGTTGTTGTTCTAAAAAGAAATAACTTTGATCTTTAGGAAGAGAAGGTTTTGCTTTCTGCTCTCAGTAGAGGGTAGCGTCAGAGTGACAGAGCTTTAGCTGAGGTTTTTTTTGTGAAAACGCAGTGTGCGGGGTTGGCTCTTTCAGCCTGGTTTCTGTCTGACGGAGCCGGGAGAATGGTGTTATTTGACTTGGCATGGACTCTGCACGGAGGGGCCTCCTTTGGGCTCTTACCCCGGCAGGTCAGTCTCCATATTGGCTACATCTGTGTGTGTGTGTGTGAGAGAGAGAGAGAGAGAGAGAGAGGGGGGCTTTCACTGAAGCTCTGCTCTTTAATCAGTTTTCCTCCACACTTTCAAGAGGAAGTGTTAAAACATGCAGTTTTTTACCACTTCATAAAAGTAGTTTCGTTTTTCGAAAGGTAATACGGATACTAATTATATTTCTCTTGTTTATCAAATAGAGCTTAAGAGGAAGAGTAAAAAAAAAAAAAAGAGAAAGAAAAAAAGTCGTTTAAGTGCGTTGTGGTAACTGGGAATTTAAGAGTCGCTCATGCTGTTACTTTTTCACGCTGAGGGCTGCGATTTGATTGGACGTCACGTGACTCTCAGAGACGGTGTTGTAGGAGACGCGTGAGCGGGATGTTGAGTAAGTACTTAGCGTAGACTCTGCTGTGTGTTCAGGTTTAGCTGTGTGTTGAGGTTTGGTTGATGGTTGCCTCAGGCCTGGCGGGTTTTTTTTCTCTAGCCCTGTTGTTTTAGACAGGTGAGACAGAATGACTGCAGGGTTTCAGTTCTGCGTCTCCACAGACCTCCATAAAACCCTCTGCTCTCAACACAGTCACGTATCTGTCACACCACACACTGATCACACGGCCATCTGAGGCAGCACCCTGTCCTCCATACCTGTGTGTGTGTGTGTGTGTGTGTAATCTCAGATTTAATATGGACTGCACTCCACTTTTCAAAGCCTTCATCCTGTTTTTTTTTTATATATTGCCACTGAGAAAATGCAAGTGATCAGTTATCAGCAGTCAAGCCGATGAATAATCGTTACCATTAGATGTATCAGTTTTCAATGCTTAAACTTCATTGAAACTAATTACTGAACAGCAGATGGCTTTGACCTGGATTAGACCTACATTAAACCTACAGACTAAACTGCCAGTGTTATTTTTTCACTTTCCTAGGCTCTTATTCTCTATGTCTCTCTCTTTCAGTCTTTTTCTCTTCTCTTCTCTTCTCCTCTCTCTCTCGCTCTCCCTCTCTCTCCCTCTCTCTCTCTCTCTCTCTCTCTCTCTCCCTCCCTCTCTCTCCCTCTCCCCTCCTTTTGCCACTCTCCCAGTCATGGGCCATTGCACCACACTGAACAAAATGCACTCATAAAGAATGTAATATTTAACCACATTCAGTTCTCTGTCTGTCTCTCTCCCTCTCCCGTGAGCTGTCTGCGGCCCCTCTACCCCCCCCCCCCCCCCACCCTTATGCTGAGAAGATGGGTGTGTGGCAGGGGGTGTGTATGTGTATGTGTGTGTGTGTGTGTGTGTGTGTGTGGGGGGGGGGGGGGGGTGTCACCTGCCTGTGCCTCTTGCCCCTGTTCTTTCTCTTTTCTGTAGCACACATTTTAAAAAACGGAGACAAACTCGATTAAGCAGTAATATCATTACTCGATATTTGGTTATTTGGTCGATGAATGTTTCGTGCCGGCTGGAGATTTCGTGGCGGGGCGGGGGGGGTTCCATTCCACTCACTCAGTCATGGGATCAGGTGTACCTAGTGGAGTAGAGTTAAGGAGAACCGTGACTTTTTGAAAAATTAAGTAAAGAGAAACTTACAAAGCCGCTGATTTGTGGAAGTAAGTGATGGGTGAGTAAAGGTTAAGTCAGTAATGGTGTCCACCACCCTGCTCTGTTTTCCTTATCTGTCCTCTTTCTCTTGCTTTCTCTGTCTTCTCTCCCTCCTTTCAGTCTTTTTAATGGAAAGTTTAAAAGAGTGAATTCTTTAAATATTAATGGAGTGTAGGGGTAGGAACAAGACAGCTGTGCTTATGGAGTTTATTAAGAATGGAAATGCTGATGTGCGCTTTCTGCTAGAAACACATAGTGACAGGCATAGTGAACTGGACCGGGGAGTATTATGGGATGGTGCAGTACACTCAGAACCATGGTACCAGTATGCGTGTAGTCTGGTTCTCTCTGAGGCTTAAGGGAGCTAACGTGAGGTCGTACAGGCTGGAGCAGGGATAGACCCTTACAGTCCAGACAGATATTAAAGATTTTGGTGAAAGAATCCCAAAAACCTGAGAAGTGATTTATGATGGGAGGATGATGGGAATCTTGCTCTTGTGCTGGGGGAGGACTGGAATAGTACTTTAGATTTGTATCATGGAGCGAAACGGGGAGAGAGCCTCGTCCCACGGTCAGCTGCGGTGCTTTTCAGTTCAGTCAGAGAGTGCAGGGATAACAGATATAGAGAGGGATGGGAGTGGGATCGTGAAATGATTCACGCGGGTTAAACTGCTCGAGTGGAGAGCACCTGTCTTTTTAAAACTCTTAATGCCTTGTGGTCTTGGGGACAAGTTTGCATCTTGGGTAAAGTGATTGTACTGGGGTGTTGGGGTGATGATGAAGGAGGATCTTTGTGAATGAACTCACGTTTGCGCTGAAGCTGCGTCCAGTGAAGAACTCAGGTCATTTCACTGACTAAACCAAACCCCATAACTCTCTGTGTTCAGCCTTCACGTCTCTGAGACCACGCATTACCACAGAGAACCCAAGGAACCTTCCGCCCAGGTGGCCCCCCGACCCTCGGAATTGTTTTGTGGTCCTGGTCCAGCCCCTTGTGACCAGAGAAGTGGTTTCGAGCTCTCGGGGGCTGTAGCGTGACTGTTGAGTCCCTGTCTGGGACAGGTTTGTCGTGAGGTAACTCGGAGAGACAGCGGTGCATTTGATGCGGGTCTTGTCTGCTCTGCTGTCTGCAGTTGTGTGCTAATCCCCGTCAGGGACAGAGGAGTAAAGACTTAACACAGAGGATTTACGCCGGAGTCAAATGTAACACACGCAAACCAGCAAACGCTGCGAAGCGACTCGTATCTGAATAAAGGCCCGCTGGAGTTTAGAATCCCTCCACCGCCAGCGGCAGCCCAGTGCTGCCTTCACACTGGTCCAAAGCTGATTTCCATCCATGAGGTGTGTTTCCAGTCTGAACTGGGGAACTGAACTGTGTCTGATGCTGTGTTCTTGCGTGAGGTGGCTAATCGCCTCCAAAACGGGCGCTTACTCGCTCGCATGTCAGAGTTGCCTGGCAACATTCCGTCTCTCTCCCCCCCCTCTTAACACATGTGAGCTTACCTGTGGATTTGGGTGTTAGGTTGTAGGAATTTTACAAAAACGGCCAGTGCTGTATTTGTGCTGTTGGGTAATGGCGAATTGGAAGCAGTCACTGCTTTATCTTGCAAAAACAGGGGAGTTCAATGAGCCAAAACCAGCAGTGGTTTCTGCTGCATTCACATATTTACCCGGACGTCTACGTCTCTCTGTTTCAGCAATACAGGGGTTATTGAGTCACCATGTCGGTTTCAATTTTAAACCTATTTTAACACTTTCGTTGACATTTTGTACAATTTCGTGCACTTTCACCCTTAACGCAGAACAAATACTGCCCTACCCTAATGATACCCTGATGTAAGGCCTTAGATGCTTTGTCAAGAAATTTCAGCAGAGAAGTTCAAGGTAAAAAAGGGAAAAAATGAAAGAGAGAGAGAAAAAAAAAAACAAGAAGTAGTTTCCCCTCAGTGGTGTCTTGTGTTGATGTGGCAGAAACTAAGAAGCTGCTTGGGTGACCTACATAGTTTAATGTGATACCATGTCCTTCCCTTCTCATTTAGCTGTAACTGAGAGCCATCTCCTCCCCTCCCTTACCTGCCCCGCTCTCTTTCTCTCTCTCTCTCTCTCTCTCTCTCTCTCTCTCTCTTGCTGGCGCCCCCCCCCCCCCCTCTTTCTCTCTCTCTCTCTCTCTCTCCCCCTCTCTCTCTTTCTCTCTCTGTCCTATTCTGTAGTTAATTAGAGCTGTGCACAAGGTGTGGTCTCTTTGCATGTAAGTCATTTTCTGTCAAAACCTGTTGGCTGTTTTAAATACCCCCGTTTACCTTTGTTTGCCGTTTACCTACAGAGGCAAATGAATTTGCCTCAAAGACAGCGATGGAGTTCCACCATGAGCATGTTGTTTTTGCCTTTGTGTGTGTGTGTGTGTGTGTGTGTGTGTGTGGGTGTGGTATGTGTATGTGCACCATGGCACCTGGCTGAATGTGCGTTACAATAGTTGTCATAGCGCTGAGGGTGAGAGTTTAATGAGAAGAGGATTTGTAGTAGACGGTCACTCTGAGACAGGCCTGTGTGTTAAGGGGAGTCGTGTTGTCACAGAATCAACCAGTTCAACGTGTTCTTTATGCAGGAAGTGGAATAAAGAGTGAAATCACCCCCGGCCTCAAATGCGATTGGTTCCCTGACGGGAGATGTCGCCTCAAGTGAAGTCACTTCACAGTGAAATTTCAAAAGTCTGCTGCTGAGTGGAGCAACGAGGCTCTGATTACTGATTCAACCAGAAAATAAGAGAAAAAAAAAGAGCCCCGCAAAACAAAAATTTGAACGGTAATTTAAAAAAATAGCATTTCACATGTTGCTTTAGGGTTTATTCCGCTCTCACTGACAGCCGCTCTGTGGAGCCACCGATGTGACGGTGAAAAATGCTCCTTATCCGTTATGTTTATGTTTTTCTCGACGCTCAGATCAGTGTCGATTTACGGTTCTGGCCTTTCCTGGTTCGCCTGTTAAACAGGACTCTGCACATATCAGCACTGCTGAATGTCACCTTATCAGTCGCTCTGTAATTGTAACCTTTTCTGACGAAGACACTGGGAAGTCACCATGGATGTCTACGGACATAAGAATGAGGAAGGAGTAATTCTTGTAACGGGCTAACAGAAGGGCCTATTCGCTAGCGCTGCGCGATAAAGAGAAAAAAACGAATTGTGCGATAAACTTGTTGGATATTGGATGTCAGTACGAGACGAGATAAAACAAAGATTAAAGTCTACAATTTCAGCGCGTCTTTGACAGTGCAAACAAAGACCCTGAAAACGATTTGATTGGGCTCATTGTGTTATGAAGTTAGAGTCTATTTTTCAAGACTTTACTTCTCAATGTTACTTTTGCACAAAACTTTTGCATATAGTTGCCTCTTTTACAACCAAAGTGTTGCCACTAGACAGATGTGCTTCCTCTTTTAGGTGCCAAACTTTCTAATGCTCCCCCGCTTGCATTCGTGGTATTGGTTGTTCCCTCAGGACCACTCAGTTTAGCAGTTTGTTGATTGTCTGTCTCCAACGGCTTGTGTTTCGTACTCTGCACTGCGGGTCGTAGTAGAGCAAGGCTTTCCCTCCGCTCTATACCTCTCCGTCGACCTTTTTCAGCTTTTTAAGTCTCGGCCCGCTCCCGCGTCCTCGGCCCTTTGCGACGTTTCATCGCCATGGCGATTTACATCGCAGTGACGATAAAAAAATACAATGCGCCGCGCGGCCCCTCACCGTTTCCCCCACCAGCGCGTTTGCTTTAGCGCAGAGACGTAGCCTTAACGTCTGTGTGTTCGTCTTTGAGCAGAGCACATGCTTCCCAAGGTGTGCCTCTTTTCCAACTGATGCTCTGTACAAAGGTAAAAATCCCAAGGTGTTCCTGACTTGCTGCTCCTTTGGGATCTTATCGCAGTGAATAAACACGGCAGTGACGTCTTAAGCCGGGCCGTGGTGATATGATTATTCAGAACAGCCACACACAGCGGGCCCAGTTGCTAAGCACAGCGTGTTGCTGTCCTCCACCATTAGACCCCAGTGTATGTTAGAAAACCTGAAAAAAACAGAGGCTCTGGAATGCCTCAGCAAAACAAAGTGACAGGCACAAATTTACCTTGTTGAAAATTTTGAGTTCTGTGAATTTCCTTTTGGAAATCAGTCTCACTTTGTTTGGTCTTTTCTTTCATTTGTCTTTCCTGGTTAACAGCGTAGTCACTAGCTTGTAATAATAATAGTAATAATAACGATAATAATAATAATAATAATACTACTACTACTACTAATAATAATAATCTTCTTTTCCCTTATTCATGCTCCACACCCTGTGGTCAGTCAGGTTTTGTCATTTATTCACACCAGGGCACAAAGCACAAAGCACACCCTGAGTCAATTTGTCACCTCGAAGTGAAAACGTCTTTGCCGTTGCACAGGGACAAGCAGAGCGCCGCTGGCAGAGCCGCGGGTCTGTGAGCCACTGCTCTGTGGTAGTCGGACAGTGGAACGTACGTGACCTGGTATTTGTCAGACTGACGTAAGACCAGCCGCAGTTTGTATAAGCATACATTGTCTGTCTGTGGTAGCCATGGCTTTGGCTAAGACACCTCAGTTAGAAATAGGATTAGGGTCGTAAGCCTTTTAGAGGTAAGCCGGACACATGAGGCCCCTGATAGGTCAACTATGACCAAATGACTTTTCTGCCCCAATCCCCCCCCCCCGCCACCCCGGTTCTGTCCCCTCCCTACTGTGGCGACAAGTCTTAATCTGAGCTGAAGTGTCAGACGTTAGACAGAAACATCATCAATCAAGAAACGTCCCTGTTGTCCTGTGTGACTGACTCTTAGAAAGCTCTTCCTAAAAGACCTAGTTAATTCCTGATTGGTTCTGAACCTTCGCCTTCAGCCTTTAACTGTTACTATGAGAGTGAGAGCGTGTTCTCATGGATTCCACCCAGCACGGGACTCAGACTGCTGTGGGAACGGCCCCTGACTGTCGTTCAGGCAGCTTCGTGGTTAAGTCTCAACACTACGCTACGGAAAACCTATTTAGAGAGGTCAGTCAATTCTACACAGGGGGAATGGGATCCTGAGCAAAAGAACGGTAATGAACATGTGATACAGCTTTACTTGTCGTGATAGCGTGTGTGATCCACTTTAGGTTTGGGTTATATTTACTGTGAATGGGTTGCATGTCTATTAGATTGTGCTTGGTGGTCCCGAAAAGAGTTATGCAATAGGCCTATTTTTTCCCCCTTTGGATTCTCAGAACTCTGCCTTGCATTGGAAATTCATAGGATTTCGTGTTTTGTCGATTTTTCTTCCACATGGAGTTCATTCTGGATCTTTCGGTGCTTTCATGGGGACGCTCTCATTGGCTCACGTGCTTTTCGCATAGACGTCCGCCGAATAGTTTCTATGTTTAGCCACAGGTCATTCCGTGTGCTCTTCCTACTCAAACAATGTTTCCCAGTTTGAATGTCTTCCAGAGTTCAGTCGGGGGATAGCGCGATACGTCAGCCCGGACAGTTCAGGGATCGCTCGCGCCGCAGTTAGCATCGCGCCGCAACAGCTGAGGAACCCATTTTTTAGCGCGGCCTGGCAGCTCTCCGGGGCCCAGTCCCTAGGACCTGGAATCTTCTCCTACAATACATCTGGTGTCTCATGCAAGCCAAGGCAGGGCAGACCAACAGACGATCCCTCCTGACCCCTGTCTCGTGTCTGTGCTGAATGATGCAGACGGTAGATGTCCGTGTGATGAGTAGTGGGCGAGGAAAGGGTGAAGGAGGAAAGTGGGCCGGACCAGTCCGGAATGGGCAGACCCCAGTGACTTAATCGACTTCTTCATCTGATTTTTCAGCAGTTTTTGGGCGATTTTTTGAGCTGTTTTGTGCTTTATTGAACAGATGACTTCAAGTCTGTGTTATAACTTGGAGAAGGAGAACTGTTGAAGATTTGCACGGACGTGCGGACATTAGAGTTAGCATGTCCTTGTCAGGGGTGAAGGAGTGTGTGTTTCTCAAAGCTAATGAAGAAGGTGACATCACTGCTCAGGTTGTCAGTGAGGTGATCGTACTGTTTACAACATAAAAGCTACGCCGCTTCTCCCGCCACACACTCCATGATGTCATCAGTGGAGACGACCTTTAAATGACTGCCAAATACTATGACATGCTTTTTTTTTTTTTTTTTTTCAGAGTTTCACTAGAAATAATTTGCTGAATGGAGAGTTTCAGACTCAGTTTAACTTCCTGTCTTCATAACTTGAAAACATATTTGTGATCACATTTCAGATCATTGATTCTGAAACCTCACTTCCCCGTGATCAAAATATTTTTTTCTCTGATAACTTTTATTCAGGCGACTCTTACACTGAAATGATTCTCACTGACATGTTGGAAGACAAGTGACAAGACTCATTTTTTTTTCTTTTCTTTTTTTTTTTTTCACGGTGTGTGACTGTCGTCTTGCCGTTGGGTATTTGTGTATAAATGAATGATCTCTGGTCCGTATCCATTTCCTGATCAGAGATGCTCATTAGCGCTGGTGTGGCGACAGGAAACAGGCTGATGTAGAAAACGTTAGGAGAGCGAAGAGTGTACCAGCCAGGCTGATTATGAAAGTAAAATTCACTGAAGGAAAAGAATGACAGGAATCTTTTGATGTGGGCTCAGTGTTGCTCTCTCGGAGAGGTATGTGATACAAGAGGGAATTTTGATGAATCCAGTTTGATGTGTCACACCGAGAAAGGAGGGAAAAAAAATCTTTTGACCCCAAAAAAAAAGACAGTTGGAGTATCCTTTTACAGATCACATACTCAGCGGTCTTAATCAGGTTTGAAGACCACAGAGCTGATCCTCGTCATATGTCAAAACATTGGAAACTATTCTATATACACAGTTTACACACACCAGTCTGTTTCGCTCTGTGCCTCCGTCACGGTCTCTGGCTGTTGTTTTGTTTGGAGGAAAAAAACTTGATAAAGAATCTGAAGGCTGACATGTTGGGGTATTTGTTTATAAGTTTATATAAATATAAATTATTTGTTTAAATGGTAGAAAAGAGTTTGCAATCGTGCTATTGTAAACTGTTTCTCTTCCATTGATAAGGCAGCTGGTCAGTGTTTGGGCTGGGGTCTTCACCGCCACCATAATGATATTTACAAATCGACGAAAAAAAAAAAAAAGGAAAAAAGAAAAAAGCTGATCTGTTTTAGATTTGACAATCAACTGGATTTGTGTCTGATGAAATCCCTAGTGTAAACCAATCTTAAGAATACCTTTGGTTGTTGTTATCTGTCATTTTAAACAATGGAAAGCCAGGGCTATAATGTGGCTTCTGTGAGTGTGTGTGTGTGTGGCCAGTTGGTGGTGTTGACCGGAGTCTGATTGGACAAGCATGCTGACAATTACGTTTGCCGTGATTTTCCACAGAAGGGCATGGCCGCCTCGGAAGGTTCTGGAAGGCTGACGTCTCTCCTGGCTTTTAGGAAACCCTCTCGGTCAGGCACAAATAAGTGTTATGAAAACCAGATGAGAGGATGTTTAGTCTGTCCATTTCCCATTTCTGCACTGGCTCCTCATCACTGAGATGGTCCAGTCTCCTAACGCCGGCTTTTTCCTTAATCCCACCACTGCAGATTGGATCCACTGGATTGAGAATTCCTTGGGAATTCCGAAATTCTCTCTCTCACGCACCTCATACAATTGATCTGCTCATCAGAATTGGTTAAAATGAGGATTGTTGGTGATTGACTGCGTCGAGAGGGTGCTGTCCAGGGGGTCCTCCCAGTTGGATTTGCCAAAAAAAACGCAAAAAAAAGAAACAAAAGCAGAAGTCCTAGAGCACTGTGGTGTGGGCCTGGGTTGACCGTTCTCTGCAGGGTAGATGCTTGCGGTTTAGGGGTCCTGAGGTCTGCTGGTGGTTTTGGGGTCTGGAGGTCTGCTCTGTCAGCCTTTGGAAAGAAAGGAAAGTTCTGGTGGCATTAGGACACAATGTTCTTCTCTCCGCATGCTATGTCTCTGTATAGTGTATCACGCAGAGCAGCTTGATTTAACCAGAGAACATTTTTAGAGGAGCTCAGTGCTGATTGGTTAGAAGAATGTTTACTGTGTGAGTTTTCCTCAGTTTTTTTTTTTCTTCTCTCTGGTTTACCTCATTTGTAACGCAAGTCGGTTTCCATAGAGAAGAATGCTGTCTGTGAACGCTTGGCTTGTGTTTGATGATCTAAGCCATAATGAAGTCATAGATCGAGATCTCAGTCTTTGGTTTTATGTCATCCTTTTCATTCTGTCAACGCTGTTCAGATGTTCAGGGTAGGTTTGTTTCTCTGCCAAAACGCTTCTCGTCACTGAACCGACGCCTCCACGTGTAAACCGAAGTAAGCGCTGTAACTTCCTGTCTAGACAAGCCCGAAACCCTGAAACAATGGCACTTGTAAATCAAATAAATCTCTGTGACTATGGAATTCAAATTTTGCGGTTATGGCAGTGATAAGGTACAGACAGTGTTCAGCGGCGTTAAGTCCTCGGCTGTCAAACGTACAACTGTTACTTCATCTAAGGATGAGGGTTTTTTTTTTTTTTTAGCGTTGCACTTTTAATTTTTTCTGGCGGATTCTAACGGTCAGCTGCAAGAGCAAAGCCGCCCTGACGTTGCTCTAAGTCCAGCTTCTCCTCTCTCTCTCTCTCTCTCTCTCTCTCTCTCTCTCTCTCTCTCTCTCTCTCTCTTTCTCTTTCTCTCTCTCTCTCTCTCTCTCTCTCTCTTTCTCTTTCCCTCTCTCTCTCTCTCTCTCTCTCTCTCTCTCTCTTTCTCTTTCCCTCTCTCTCTCTCTCTCTCTCTCTCTTTCTCTTTCCCTCTCTCTCTCTCTCTCTCTCTCTCTCTCTCTCTCTCTCTCTCTCTCTTTCTCTTTCTCTTTCCCTCTCTCTCTCTCTCTCTCTCTCTCTCTCTCTCTCAGTCTCGGGTTGGGCGTGCCGTGGTGCTGATGGTGTGGGGGCGTGGCAGGGGGTACAGTCTCGGGTTGGGCGTGCCGTGGTGCTGATGGTGTGGGGGCGTGGCAGGGGGTACAGTCTCGGGTTGGGCGTGCCGTGGTGCTGATGGTGTGGGGGCGTGGCAGGGGGTACAGTCTCGGGTTGGGCGTGCCGTGGTGCTGATGGTGTGGGGGCGTGGCAGGGGGTACAGTCTCGGGTTGGGCGTGCCGTGGTGCTGATGGTGTGGGGGCGTGGCAGGGGGTACAGTCTCGGGTTGGGCGTGCCGTGGTGCTGATGGTGTGGGGGCGTGGCAGGGGGTACAGTCTCGGGTTGGGCGTGCCGTGGTGCTGATGGTGTGCGGGCGTGGCAGGGGGTACAGTCTCGGGTTGGGCGTGCCGTGGTGCTGATGGTGTGCGGGCGTGGCAGGGGGTACAGTCTCGGGTTGGGCGTGCCGTGGTGCTGATGGTGTGGGGGCGTGGCAGGGGGTACAGTCTCGGGTTGGGCGTGCCGTGGTGCTGATGGTGTGCGGGCGTGGCAGAGCCGCTGTACAGTCTCAGGCTGCCATCCTCTTCCCTCCCTGCTCTGTTTAGTTTTCCATGTCAAAGGGAAGTTGTTCACATATTTTGGGGGGGGGGGGGGGCTCCTGGGAGACCTCTCCGAGCATCCAGGCATCAGCCTCTGAGGTGAGAGTCTGGACCAACTGCCCACTGTTCGTTTTTTATTTTTTATTTATTTGTTTTTTGTCTGGGCGACCCTGTATCAGTGACCAAAGGAAAGCTGTTTTATGATTCACTCTTGAGTTACATTCTCTCAGTTTTAAAATGGTCTGTAGAACATGTTCCGAAGAACATGTATTTAAAACAGCCAAGGAAGGGTCATATTTCAGATTGGACTTAAAATGTATTTATTGCGCCCAAACACAGAGAGGTTTTTTCTCCTTCAGTAATCTTATTTTTAGTATGTATCATACATATGATAGTATGTTGAGCAGAATGATGCGCTATGTTGTAGTGACGAGATAAATGATCTCGTTATTTCAGGAAAGTGGGCCTGTGATGTTTTATGGTGTAATTAAAGACCTTGTTTTACAGGAAAGTCAGTCGTTTTTACAACATAATAAAACATTAACTCATGTGCCTCATTTTTGGCCAGATGTTTTTATTTTTTTCTTCTTTTTTTCCCCCTGTTTTAGCCGCTTTTACAGGTGGTCCCTTTAGTGAGGGTCTCTTCAGCATCGTAGGAAAGTACCATCTGATCTTACTGGTGAGGTTTGCGTAAGAAAAGGCAAAATAGGCTATGTTTGGAATGAGGGGTTTTTTTTCCAGCCGAAAACTTGCAAGGACTCTTGCTGTACTTCCGGCCGAACAGAGAGGCGTAAATGCCCTTCCGAGATGGAACATGTCTTTTGTTTGCCGTTTCTCCCAGTTCTGCCGTGAATCTTGGAATTCCGTGATTCAGTCTGGTGTTCTTGTTCAGCTTGGTTAGCGCCTTTCTGGTACTCTTTTACATTTCAAACGCTGCATCGCTGTCTGGCTACGATGGGATAGGGAGAGGGAGTTTTTTCCCACTGGGTCGTAACGTTAGCTCAACGTTAGGGGCCAACTGGTTTCCAGTCCTGCTATTTTTGCTTTCACTGGTTCGTTACCACTTCTGTCAGTTTCACCTTGAAAAGTGCGTCAGATCCTCCGAGAGACCGTAAGCTACTTAAGACCTGCCATCATTTCAGAGGGCTTTACCTTAAACGTGGGCCAAGTGTGAACCCTGTGTCTTAATGCATACAGGGAGATATCTGATACCAGTGACTGGGATGGACGCTGATTCACGCGTTGATGTGTCTGCGGTCGGACGCTGCGTGTTTTCCTGTGGCAGCAGGTGATTGGGGGTGGGGGCTGGGGGGGGGGGGGGGGGGGGGGGGGGGTTGGTCATATCAGGTCACGCTCTAGCCTTGTTGGTGCAGGTCACGTGTGGTATGTCGTTTGCATGAGTGGTCTAACCCCTGCTGACCTCTCTCTCTCTCTCTCTCTTTCTCTCTCTCTCTCTCTCTTCCCACACTTTTTGTTCTCTCTGGCTTACAGCCTGTACCACTCATCTGTCTATAACAGCATAAGAGTAGCGGAGAGCAAAGTAGCATTCGACTTTCAATGACAAAAACCAAACAACTTTCTAACAAGAATAATTTCTCTTTTTTTTTCTCTCTCTCTCACGTTTGATTGGCCTTGAAGTCACCTTGTTCTCCAGTGCAACATGTTCCCTCTCATTAGCTTTTAGCATATATGGGAATGCCTTGTTTTGCTTGATGACATCTGTTTAACCAGACAGTAATTAAATTCACAATGTCATCTGCATTACACCCCCGCCCATGAATTAGCCAGCACAAAGGACAGCAGGGATGCAGGCATTTCTCTGGTATGGGCACGGCTTTTTATAACCCTTTTAAACTGGCGATTTGTCATCTGCCGTTAATGCCCCTAACAAGGCATGTGTGACATTTTGGAAATTATATTAATTTCTCTTTGAAGAATAGCACCAGTCAGCAGCAAGAAAACCTCTATTTAGTTGCCTGCCTTCTGCTCTGATAAAACGGAGAGAGAGAGAGAGAGAGAGAGAGAGAGAGAGAGAGAGAAAGGGAGCCCTTGCAGTTGGCCTCTCGGCGTATGAAACAAACAGAAAGAAAGAAAAAAAAACACAAGACGCTTTATACCTTTGAGATGCAAAGAGAGGCAGTGTGTAAAAAGGGTTTATTTTGATGATAAATGTGGACACAGTGTGCTTGGTCAGTCATGTGGAAGTTTTTAGGCCATAGGCAGCTATTTTTGAGCTTAAATTCCCTCTTTATCAATCTCATGACCAAATTATATGCGTCAAATGGCTCATAGATGGGCATTCTTACCCTCAGCACGGCACGCTTTCATTCATGTCCACTAATGCCAAGCACAAAACATCTCTGTCTGATTCTCTACTGAACGCCTAAGAAAGAGGGACAAGTTTCTCTCTCGCTCGCTCTCTCTCTCTCTCTTTTCATTCCTGATCTGACTGCTGTCTTGGGTTTCCACAGAGAGTAACACAGAACAGGTGCAGAGGAGTGTGTTTAACTTTTTAGGTCCTGCTTGAGAAACCCATTGTGCTTCTGTTCCAGGCATCCATTTTTATTCCAGAGGTTCACAAGCGGGAATGGGGGGGTCTTTTCAAACAGTTAATTGGCCGGGGGGGGGGGGGGGGGGGGGGGTGGGACCTTGCTATTCTCCAAACCCACGTACTTTTAAAAGTCCCCAGTCAGTGTGTGAACATTGGCTGTGCTCTGTCACTGGTTGCAGT